>NW_027516423.1:0-59545 GCF_048772815.1 Callospermophilus lateralis | reverse complement strand
ACAAAACTGAGAACTCCTTTATTTTGTCAAGTTTCAAAGAGCTACTACAAACCATGTTGAATTTAGAGTTCCAAATTCATCTATCTATATAGCAGAGAACAGAGTGAAACCTAAATATAAAAACTGATACTGTAGACGAACGCTTCAACCTAGAAGAACAAAATTTGGTGAGCCAAGTGGGATTAGGATACCGATCATTACCACCACGTATCATCAAGATTGGGTGAAAAAATATTTGCTGTTATTTCGGAAACTCGTTATTTCTTAGAAGCTTGGCAACCCCTCAAAATGAAATTGCTTTTACACAGTCTGTGCCTAGGGCTACTGGAAGAGGAAACAAACCATAGAGATAAAACTGAGAACTCCTTTATTTTGTCAAGTTTCAAAGAGCTACTACAAACCATGTTGAATTTAGAGTTCCAAATTCATCTATCTATATAGCAGAGAACAGAGTGAAACCTAAATATAAAAACTGCTACTGTAGACGAACGCTTCAACCTAGAAGAACAAAATTTGGTAAGCCAAGTGGGATTAGGATACCGATCATTACCACCACGTATCATCAACATTGGGTGACAAAATATTTGCTGTTATTTTGGAAACTCGTAATTTCTTGGAAGCTTGGCAACCCCTTTCAATGAAAGTGCTTTTCCACAGTCCCTGCTTAGGGCTACATAAAGCGGAAACAAATCATAGAGACAAAACTGAGAACTCCTTTACTTTGTCTAGTTTCAAAAAGCTACTACAAACCATGTTGGATTTAGAGTTCCAAATTCATCTATCCATATAGGAGAGAACAGAGTGAAACCTAAATATAAAAACTGCTACTGTAGACGAACGCTTCAACCTAGAAGAACAAAATTTGGTGAGCCAAGTGGGATTTGTGTACTGATCATTACCACCAAGTGTCATCAAGATTGCGTGAAAAAATATTTGCTGGTATTTCGGAAACTTGTAATTTCTTGGAAGCTTGGCAACCCCTCTCAATGAAAGTGCTTTTCCACCGTTTGTGCCTGGGGCTTCTTGAAGAGGAAACAAACCATAGAGACAAAACTGAGAACTCCTTTATTTTGTCAGGTTTCAAAGAGACACTACAAACCATGTTGTATTTAGAGTTCCAAATTCATCCATCTATATAGGAGAGAACAGAGTGAAACCTAAAAATAATAACTGCTACTGAAAACGAACGCTTCAACATAGAAGAAGAAAATTTGGTGAGTCAAGTGGGATTTGTGTACCGAACGTAAACACCATGTATCATCAAGATTGGGTGAAAAAATATTTGCTGGTATTTCGGAAACTCGTAATTTCTTGGAAGCTTGGCAACCCCTCTCAATGAAAGTGCTTTTCCACAGTCTCTGCTTAGGGCTACTTGAAGCAGTAACAAACCATAGAGACAAAACTGAGAACTCCTTTATTTTGTCAAGGTTCAAAGAGCTAGTACAAACCTTGTTGGATTTAGAGTTCCAAATTCATCTATCTATATAGGAGAGAACAGAGTGAAACCTAAAAATAAAAACTGCTACTGAAAACGAACGCTTCAACATAGAAGAACAAAATTTTGTGAGTCAAGTGGGATTTGTGTACCAATCATAAACACCAAGTATCATCAAGATTGGGTGAAAAAATATTTGCTGTTATTTCGGAAACTCGTTATTTCTTAGAAGCTTGGCAACCCCTCTCAATTAAATTGCTTTTACACAGTCTGTGCCTAGGGCTACTTGAAGAGGAAACAAACCATAGAGATAAAACTGAGAACTCCTTTATTTTGTCAAGTTTCAAAGAGCTACTACAAACCATGTTGAATTTAGAGTTCCAAATTCATCTATCTATATAGCAGAGAACAGAGTGAAACCTAAATATAAAAACTGCTACTGTAGACGAACGCTTCAACCTAGAAGAACAAAATTTGGTGAGCCAAGTGGGATTAGGATACCGATCATTACCACCATGTATCATCAACATTGGGTGACAAAATATTTGCTGGTGTTTTGGAAACTCGTAATTTCTTGGAAGCTTGGCAACCCCTTTCAATGAAAGTGCTTTTTCACAGTCCCTGCTTAGGGCTACATAAAGCGGAAACAAATCATAGAGACAAAACTGAGAACTCCTTTACTTTGTCTAGTTTCAAAGAGCTACTACAAACCATATTGGATTTAGAGTTCCAAATTCATCTATCCATATAGGAGAGAACAGAGTGAAACCTAAATATAAATACTGCTACTGTAGACGAACGCTTCAACCTAGAAGAACAAAATTTGGTGAGCCAAGTGGGATTTGTGTACTGATCATTACCACCAAGTGTCATCAAGATTGCCTGAAAAAATATTTGCTGGTATTTCGGAAACTCGTAATTTCTTGGAAGCTTGGCAACCCCTCTCAATGAAAGTGCTTTTCCACCGTTTGTGCCTGGGGCTTCTTGAAGAGGAAACAAACCATAGAGACAAAACTGAGAACTCCTTTATTTTGTCAGGTTTCAAAGAGCCACTACAAACCATGTTGGATTTAGAGTTCCAAATTCATCTATCTATATAGCAGAGAACAAAGTGAAACCTAAACACAAAAACTGCTACTGTAGACGAATGCTTCAACCAAGAAGAACAAAATTTGGTGATCCAAGTGGGATTTTGTGTACCGATCATCACCACCAAGTATCATCAAGATTGGGTGAAAAAATATTTGCTCGTATTTCGGAAACTCGTTATTTCTTAGAAGCTTGGCAACCCCTCTCAATGAAAGTGCTTTTCCACAGTCTGTGCCTAGGGCTACTTGAAGAGGAAACAAACCATAGAGACAAAACTGAGAACTCCTTTATTTTGTCAAGTTTCAAAGAGCCACTACAAACCATGTTGGATTTAGAGTTCCAAATTCATCTATCTATATAGCAGAGAACAGAGTGAAACCTAAAAATAAAAACTGCTACTGTAGACGAATGCTTCAACCTAGAAGAACAAAATTTGGTGAGCCAAGTGGGATTTTTTTACCGATCATCACCACCAAGTATCATCAATATTGGGTGAAAAAATATTTGCTGGTATTTCGGAAACTCGTTATTTCTTAGAAGCTTGGCAACCCCTCTCAATGAAAGTGCTTTTCCACAGTCTGTGCCTAGGGCTACTTGAGGAGGAAACAAACCATAGAGACAAAACTGAGAACTCTTTACTTTTGACAAGTTTCAAAGAGCTACTACAAACAATGTTGTATTTAAAGTTCCAAATTCATCTATCTATATAGGAGAGAACTGTGTGAAACCTAAAAATAAAAACTGCTACTGTAGACGAACGCTTCAAATTAGAAGAACAAAATTTGGTGAGCCAAGTAGGATTTGTGTAGTGATCCTTACCACCAAGTGTCATAAAGATTGCGTGAAAAAATATTTGCTGGTTTTTCGGAAACTCGTTATTTCTTAGACGCTTGGCAACCCCTCTCAATGAAAGTGCTTTTCCACCGACTGTGCCTAGGGCTACTTGAAGAGGAAACAAACCATAGAGACAAAACTGAGAACTCCTTTATTTTCTCAAGTTTCAAAGAGCTACTACAAACCATGTTGGATTTAGAGTTCCAAATTCATTTTTCTATATGGCAGAGAACAGAGTGAAACCTAAATATATAAATTGCTACTGTAGACGAACGCTTCAACCTAGAAGAACAAAATTTGGTGAGCCAAGTGGGACTTGTGTACAGATCATTACCACCAAGTGTCATCAAGATTGCGTGAAAAAATATTTGCTGGTATTTGAAAATCTTTATTTCTTAGAAACTTGGCAACTCCACTCAATGAAAGTTCTTTTCCACACTCTGTTCCTATGGGTACTTGAAGAGGAAACAAACCATAGAGACAAAACTGAGAACTCCTTTATTTTGTCATGTTTCAAAGAGCGAATACAAACCATGTTGGATTTAGAGTTCCAAATTCATCTATCTATATAGGAGAGAACAGAGTGAAACCTAAAAATAAAAACTGCTACTGTAAACGAACGCTTCATCCTAGAAGAACAAAATTTGGTTAGCCAAGTGGAATTTGTGGACTTGTCATTACCACCACATATCATCAAGATTGGGTGAAAAAATATTTGCTGGTATTTCACAAACTCGTAATTTCTTGGAAGCTTGGCAACCCCTCTCAATGAAAGTGCTTTTTTACAGTCTCTGCTTAGGGCTACTTGAAGCTGAAACAAACCATAGAGACAAAACTGAGAACTCCTTTATTTTGTCAAGTTTCAAAGAGCTACTACAAACCATGTTGGATTTAGAGTTCCAAATTCATCTATCTATATCGGAGAGAACAGAGTAAAACCTAAAAATAAAAACTGCTACTGTAGACGAATGCTTCAACCTAGAAGGTGAAAATTTGGTGAGCCAAGTGGGATTTGTGTACTTGTCCTTACCACCAAGTATCATCAAGATTGGGTGAAAAAATATTTGCTGGTATTTCAGAATCTTGTTTTTCTTAGAAGCTTGGCAACCCCTCTCAATGAAGTGCTTTTCCACAGTCTGTGCCATGGCTACTTGAAGAGGAAACAAACCATAGAGACAAAACTGAGAACTCCTTTATTTTGTAAAGTTTCAAAGAGCCACTACAAACCATGTTGGATTTAGAGTTCCAAATTCATCTATCTATGTAGGAGAGAACAGAGTGAAACCTAAAAATAAAAACTGCTACTGTAAACGAACGCTTCATCCTAGAAGAACAAAATTTGGTGAGCCAAGTGGGATTTGTTGACTTGTCATTACCACCACATATCATCAAGATTGGGTGAAAAAATATTTGCTGGTATTTCAGAAACTCGTAAATTCTTGGAAGCTTGGCAACCCCTCTCAATGAAAGTGCTTTTCCACCGTTTGTGCCAGGGGCTACTTGAAGAGGAAAAAAACCATAGAGACAAAACTGAGAACTCTTTTATTTTGTCAAGTTTCAATGAGCTACTACAAACCATATTTGATTTGGAGTTCCAAATTCATCTATCTATATAAGAGAGAACAGAGTGAAACCTAAATATAAAAACTGCTACTGTAGACGAACGCTTCAACCTAGAAGAACAAAATTTGGTGAGCCAAGTGGGACTTGTGTACCTATCTTCACCACCAAGTATCATCAAGATTGGGTGAAAAAATATTTGCTGGTAATTCGGAAACTCGTTATTTCTTAGAAGCTTGGCAACCCCTCTCAATGAAAGTGCTTTTCCACAATCTCTGCTTAGTGCTACTTAAAGCGGAAACAAACCATAGAGACAAAATTGAGAACTCCTTTATTTTGTCAAGTTTCAAAGAGCTACTACAAACCACGTTGAATTTTGAGTTCCAAATTCATCTATCTATATAAGAAAGAACAGAGTGAAACCTAAATATAACAACTGCTACTGTAGACGAACGCTTCAACCTAGAAGAACATAATTTGGTGAACCAAGTGGGACTAGTGTACCTATCTTCACCACCAAGTATCATCATGATTGGGTGAAAAAATATTTTCTGGTGTTTCGGAAACTCGTAATTTCTTCGAAGCTTGGCAACCCCTCTCAATGAAAATGCTTTTCCACCATTTGTGCCTGGGGCTACTTGAAGAGGAAACAAACCAAAGAGACAAAAGTGAGAACTACTTTAGTTTTCAAGTTTCAAAGAGCCACTACAAACCATGTTGGATTTAGAGTTCCAAATTCAACTATCTATATAGGAGAGAAAAGAGTGAAACCAAACATAAAAACTGCTACTGTAGATGAACGCATCAACCTAGAAGAACAAAATTTTGTGAGCCAAGTGGGATTTGTGTACTGATCATCACCACCAAGTATCATCAAGATTGGGTGAAAAAATATTTGCTGGTATTTCGGAAAATCGTAATTTTTTGGAAGCTTGGCAACCCCTCTCAATGAAAGTGCTTTTCCAACGTTTGTGCCTGGGGCTACTTGAAGAGGAAACAAACCAAAGAGACAAAACTGAGAACTACTTTAGTTTTCAAGTTTCAAAGAGCCACTAGAAACCACGATGGATTTAGAGTTCCAAATTCATCTATCTATATACGAGAGAACAGAGTGAAACCTAAATATAAAAACTGCTACTGAAAACGAACGCATCAACCTAGAAGAACAAAATTTGGTGAGTCAAGTGGGATTTGTGTACCGATCATTACCACCAAGTATCATCAAGATTCGGTGAAAAAATATTTGCTGGTATTTCGGAAACTCGTAATTTCTTGGAAGCGTTTCAACCCCTCTCAATGAAAGTGCTTTTCCACCTTTGTGCCTGGGGCTACTTGAAGAGGAAACAATTCATAGAGACAAAACTGAGAACTCCTTTATTTTGTCAAGTTTCAAAGAGCTACTACAAACCATATTTGATTTAGAGTTCCAAATTAATCTATCTATATAAGAGAGAACAGAGTGAAACCTAAATATAAAAACTGCTACTATAGACGAACGCTTCAACCTAGAAGAACAAAATTTGGTGAGCCAAATGGGATTTGTGTACTGATCATTACCACCAATATCGTCAAGATTGGGTGAAAAAATATTTGCTGGTACTTGAAACTCTTTATTTCTTAGAAGCTTGGCAACCCCACTCAATGAAAGTTCTTTTCCACAGTCTGTTCCTAGGGGTACTTGAAGAGGAAACAAACCATAGAGACAAAACTGAGAACTCCTTTATTTTGTCAAGTTTCAAAGAGCTACAACAAACCATATTTGATTTAGAGTTCCAAATTCATCTGTCTATATAGGAGAGATCAGAGTGAAACCTAAATATAAAAACTGCTACTGTAGACGAACGCCTCAACCTAGAACAACAAAATTTGGTGAGCCAAGTGGGACTTGTGTACCGATCTTCACCACCAAGTATCATCAATATTGTGTGAAAAAATATTTGCTGGTAATTCGGAAACTCGTTATTCCTTAGAAGCTTGGCAACCCACCTCAATGAAAGTGCTTTTCCACAATCACTGCTTAAGGGTACTTGAAGAGAAAACAAACCATAGAGACAAAACTGAGAACTCCTTTATTTTGTCATGTTTCAAAGAGCTAATACAAACCATGTTGGATTTAGAGTTCCAAATTCATCTATCTATATAGGAGAGAACAGAGTGAAACCTAAAAATAAAAACTGCTACTTTAAACGAACGCTTCATCCTAGAAGAAAAAAATTTGGTTAGCCAAGTGGGATTTGTGGACTTGTCATTACCACCACATATCATCAAGATTGGGTGAAAAAATATTTGCTGGTATTTCACAAACTCGTAATTTCTTGGAAGCTTGGCAACCCCTCTCAATGAAAGTGCTTTATTACAGTCTCTGCTTAGGGCTACTTGAAGCTGAAACAAACCATAGAGACAAAACTGAGAACTCCTTTATTTTGTCAAGTTTCAAAGAGCTACTACAAACCATGTTGGATTTAGAGTTCCAAATTCATCTATCTATATCGGAGAGAACAGAGTAAAACCTAAAAATAAAAACTGCTACTGTAGACGAATGCTTCAACCTAGAAGATGAAAATTTGGTGAGCCAAGTGGGATTTGTGTACTTGTCCTTACCACCAAGTATCATCAAGATTGGGTGAAAAAATATTTGCTGGAATTTCAGAATCTTGTTTTTCTTAGAAGCTTGGCAACCCCTCTCAATGAAAGTGCTTTTCCACAGTCTGTGCCATGGCTACTTGAAGAGGAAACAAACCATAGAGACAAAACTGAGAACTCCTTTATTTTGTAAAGTTTCAAAGAGCCACTACAAACCATGTTGGATTTAGAGTTCCAAATTCATCTATCTATGTAGGAGAGAACAGAGTGAAACCTAAAAATAAAAACTGCTACTGTAAACGAACGCTTCATCCTAGAAGAACAAAATTTGGTGAGCCAAGTGGGATTTGTGGACTTGTCATTACCACCACATAAAATCAAGATTGGGTAAAAAAATATTTGCTGTTATTTCGGAAACTCGTAATTTCTTGGAAGCTTGGCAACCCCTCTCAATGAAAGTGCTTTTCCATAGTCTCTGCTTAGGGCTACTTGAAGCGGAATCAAATCATAGAGACAAAACAGAGAACTCCTTTATTTTGTCAAGTTTCAAAGAGCTACTACAAACCATGTTGGATTTAGAGTTCCAAATTCATCTATCTATATAAGAGAGAACAGAGTGAAACCTAAAAATAAAAACTGCTACTGAAAACGAATGCATCAACCTAGAAGAACAAAATTTGGTGAGTCAAGTGGGATTTGTGTACCGATCATTACCACCAAGTATCATCAAGATTGGGTGAAAAAATATTTGCTGGTATTTCGGAAACTCGTAATTTCTTGGAAGCGTGGCAACACCTCTCAATGAAAGTGCTTTTCCACCTTTGTGCCTCGGGCTACTTGCAGAGGAAACAAACCAAAGAGACAAAACTGAGAACTACTTTAGTTTTCAAGTTTCAAAGAACCACTACAAACCATGTTGGATTTAGAGTTCCAAATTCATCTATCTATATAAGAGATAACAGAGTGAAACCTAAACATAAAAACTGCTACTGTAGATGAACGCTTCAACTTAGAAGAACAAAATTTGGTGATCCAAGTGGGATTTGGGTACTGATCATTACCACCAAGTATCATCAACATTGGGTGAAAAAATATTTGCTGGTATTTCGGAAACTCGTAATTTCTTGGAAGCTTGGCAACCCCTCTCAATGAATGTGCTTTTCCACAGTCACTTCTTAGGGCTACTTGAAGCGGAAACAAATCATAGAGACAAAACTGAGAACTCCTTTATTTTGTCAAGTTTCAAAGAGATACTACAGACCATGTTGGATTTAGAGTTCCAAATTTATCTATCTATATAGGAGAGAACAGAGTGAAACCTAAATATAAAAATTGCCACTGTAGACGAACGCTTCAACCTAGGAGAACAAAATTTGGTGAGCCAAGTGGGATTTGTGTACTGATCATCACCACCAAGTATCATCAAGATTGGGTGAAAAAATATTTGCTGGTATTTCGCAAACTCGTTATTTCTTAGAAGCTTGGCAACACCTCTCAATGAAAGTGCTTTTCCACAGTCTGTTCCTAGGGGTACTTGAAGAGGAAACAAACAATAGAGACAAAATTGAGAACTCCTTTATTTTGTCAAGTTTCAAAGAGCTACTACAAACCATGTTGGATTTAGAGTTCCAAATTCATCTATCTATATAGGAGAGAACAGAATGAAACCTAAAAATAAAAACTGCTACTGTAAACGAACGCTTCAACCTAGAAGAACAAAATTTAGTGAGCCATGTGGGATTCGTGGACATGTCATTACCATCACATATCATCAAGATTGGGTGAAAAAATATTTGCTGGTATTTCGGAAACTCATAATTTCTTGGAAGCTTGGCAACCCCTTTCAATGAAAGTTCTTTTCCACAGTCTGTGCCTAGGGCTACTTGAAGAGAAAACCAGCCATAGAGACAAAACTGAGAAGTACATTATTTTGTCAAGTTTCAAAGAGCTACTACATACCATGTTGGATTTAGAGTTGCAAATTCATCTATCTACATAAGAAAGAACAGAGTGTAACTTATATATACAAACAGCTACTGTAGACGAACGCTTCAACCTAGAAGAACACAATTTAGAGAGCCAAGTGGGATTTGTGTACTGATCATTACCACCAAGTATCATCAAGTTTGGGTGAAAAAATATTTGCTGGTATTTCGGAAACTCGTTATTTCTTAGAAGCTTGGCAACCCCTCTCAATGAAAGTGCTTTTCCACACTCTGTACCTAGGGCTACTTGAAGAGAAAACAAACCATAGAGACAAAACTGAGAACTCCTTTATTTTGTCAAGTTTCAAAGAGCTACTACAAACCATGTTGGATTTAGAGTTCCAAATTCATCTATCTATATAGGAGAGAACAGAGGAAAACCTAAATATAAAAACTGCTACTGTAAACGAACGCTTGAACTAGAAAAACAAAATTTGGTAATCCAAGTGGCATTTGTGTACTTGTCATTACCGAAACGTATCATCAAGATTGGGTGAAAAAATATTTGCTAGTATTTCGGAAACTCGTAATTTCTTGGAAGCTTGGCAACCCCTTTCAATGAAAGTGCTTTTGCAAAGTCTCTGCTTAGGGCTACTTGAAGAGGAAACAAATAATAGAGACAAAACTGAGAACTCCTTTATTTTGTCAGGTTTCAAAGAGCCACTACAAACCATGTTGGATTTAGAGTTCCAAATTCATCTATCTATATAGGAGAGAACAGAGTGAAACCTAAAAATAAAAACTGCTACTGAAAACGAACGCTTCAACATAGAAGAAGAAAATTTGGTGAGTCAAGTGGGATTTGTGTACCGAACGTAAACACCATGTATCATCAAGATTGGGTGAAAAAATATTTGCTGGTATTTCGGAAACTCGTAATTTCTTGGAAGTTTGGCAACCCCTCTCAATGAAAGTGCTTTTCCACAGTCTCTGCTTAGCGATACTTGAAGCGGAAAGAAATCATAGAGACAAAACTGAGAACTACTTTATTTTGTCAAGGTTCAAAGAGCTAGTACAAACCTTGTTGGATTTAGAGTTCCAAATTCATCTATCTATATAGGAGAGAACAGAGTGAAACCTAAAAATAAAAACTGCTACTGAAAACGAACGCTTCAACATAGAAGAACAAAATTTGGTGAGTCAAGTGGGATTTGTGTACCAATCGTAAACACCAAGTATCATCAAGATTGGGTGAAAAAATATTTGCTGTTATTTCGGAAACTCGTTATTTCTTAGAAGATTGGCAACCCCTCTCAATGAAATTGATTTTACACAGTCTGTGCCTAGGGCTACTTGAAGACGAAACAAATTATAGAGACAAAACTGAGAACTCCTTTATTTTGTCAAGGTTCAAAGAGCTACTACAAACCATGTTGGATTTAGAGTTCCAAATTCATCTATCTATATAGCAGAGAACAGAGTGAATCCTAAAAGTAAAAACTGCTACTGTAGACGAACGCTTCAACCTAGAAGAACAAAATTTGGTGAGCCAAATGGGATTTGTGTACTGATCATTACCACCAAGTATCATCAAGAATGGGTGAAAAAATATTTGCTTGTGTTTCGGAGACTCGTAATTTCTTGGAAGCTTGTCAACCCCTCTCAATGAAATTGCTTTTACATAGTCTGTGCCTAGGGCTACTTGAAGCGAAAACAAACCATAGAGACAAAACTGAGAACTCCTTTATTTTGTCAAGTTTCAAAGAGCTACTACAAACCATGTTGAATTTAGAGTTCCAAATTCATCTATCTATATAGCAGAGAACAGAGTGAAACCTAAATATAAAAACTGATACTGTAGACGAACGCTTCAACCTAGAAGAACAAAATTTGGTGAGCCAAGTGGGATTAGGATACCGATCATTACCACCACGTATCATCAAGATTGGGTGAAAAAATATTTGCTGTTATTTCGGAAACTCGTTATTTCTTAGAAGCTTGGCAACCCCTCAAAATGAAATTGCTTTTACACAGTCTGTGCCTAGGGCTACTGGAAGAGGAAACAAACCATAGAGATAAAACTGAGAACTCCTTTATTTTGTCAAGTTTCAAAGAGCTACTACAAACCATGTTGAATTTAGAGTTCCAAATTCATCTATCTATATAGCAGAGAACAGAGTGAAACCTAAATATAAAAACTGCTACTGTAGACGAACGCTTCAACCTAGAAGAACAAAATTTGGTGAGCCAAGTGGGATTAGGATACCGATCATTACCACCACGTATCATCAACATTGGGTGACAAAATATTTGCTGTTATTTTGGAAACTCGTAATTTCTTGGAAGCTTGGCAACCCCTTTCAATGAAAGTGCTTTTCCACAGTCCCTGCTTAGGGCTACATAAAGCGGAAACAAATCATAGAGACAAAACTGAGAACTCCTTTACTTTGTCTAGTTTCAAAAAGCTACTACAAACCATGTTGGATTTAGAGTTCCAAATTCATCTATCCATATAGGAGAGAACAGAGTGAAACCTAAATATAAAAACTGCTACTGTAGACGAACGCTTCAACCTAGAAGAACAAAATTTGGTGAGCCAAGTGGGATTTGTGTACTGATCATTACCACCAAGTGTCATCAAGATTGCGTGAAAAAATATTTGCTGGTATTTCGGAAACTTGTAATTTCTTGGAAGCTTGGCAACCCCTCTCAATGAAAGTGCTTTTCCACCGTTTGTGCCTGGGGCTTCTTGAAGAGGAAACAAACCATAGAGACAAAACTGAGAACTCCTTTATTTTGTCAGGTTTCAAAGAGACACTACAAACCATGTTGTATTTAGAGTTCCAAATTCATCCATCTATATAGGAGAGAACAGAGTGAAACCTAAAAATAATAACTGCTACTGAAAACGAACGCTTCAACATAGAAGAAGAAAATTTGGTGAGTCAAGTGGGATTTGTGTACCGAACGTAAACACCATGTATCATCAAGATTGGGTGAAAAAATATTTGCTGGTATTTCGGAAACTCGTAATTTCTTGGAAGCTTGGCAACCCCTCTCAATGAAAGTGCTTTTCCACAGTCTCTGCTTAGGGCTACTTGAAGCGGTAACAAATCATAGAGACAAAACTGAGAACTCCTTTATTTTGTCAAGGTTCAAAGAGCTACTACAAACCATGTTGAATTTAGAGTTCCAAATTCATCTATCTATATAGCAGAGAACAGAGTGAAACCTAAATATAAAAACTGCTACTGTAGACGAACGCTTCAACCTAGAAGAACAAAATTTGGTGAGCCAAGTGGGATTAGGATACCGATCATTACCACCACGTATCATCAACATTGGGTGACAAAATATTTGCTGTTATTTTGGAAACTCGTAATTTCTTGGAAGCTTGGCAACCCCTTTCAATGAAAGTGCTTTTCCACAGTCCCTGCTTAGGGCTACATAAAGCGGAAACAAATCATAGAGACAAAACTGAGAACTCCTTTACTTTGTCTAGTTTCAAAAAGCTACTACAAACCATGTTGGATTTAGAGTTCCAAATTCATCTATCCATATAGGAGAGAACAGAGTGAAACCTAAATATAAAAACTGCTACTGTAGACGAACGCTTCAACCTAGAAGAACAAAATTTGGTGAGCCAAGTGGGATTTGTGTACTGATCATTACCACCAAGTGTCATCAAGATTGCGTGAAAAAATATTTGCTGGTATTTCGGAAACTTGTAATTTCTTGGAAGCTTGGCAACCCCTCTCAATGAAAGTGCTTTTCCACCGTTTGTGCCTGGGGCTTCTTGAAGAGGAAACAAACCATAGAGACAAAACTGAGAACTCCTTTATTTTGTCAGGTTTCAAAGAGACACTACAAACCATGTTGTATTTAGAGTTCCAAATTCATCCATCTATATAGGAGAGAACAGAGTGAAACCTAAAAATAATAACTGCTACTGAAAACGAACGCTTCAACATAGAAGAAGAAAATTTGGTGAGTCAAGTGGGATTTGTGTACCGAACGTAAACACCATGTATCATCAAGATTGGGTGAAAAAATATTTGCTGGTATTTCGGAAACTCGTAATTTCTTGGAAGCTTGGCAACCCCTCTCAATGAAAGTGCTTTTCCACAGTCTCTGCTTAGGGCTACTTGAAGCGGTAACAAATCATAGAGACAAAACTGAGAACTCCTTTATTTTGTCAAGGTTCAAAGAGCTAGTACAAACCTTGTTGGATTTAGAGTTCCAAATTCATCTATCTATATAGGAGAGAACAGAGTGAAACCTAAAAATAAAAACTGCTACTGAAAACGAACGCTTCAACATAGAAGAACAAAATTTTGTGAGTCAAGTGGGATTTGTGTACCAATCATAAACACCAAGTATCATCAAGATTGGGTGAAAAAATATTTGCTGTTATTTCGGAAACTCGTTATTTCTTAGAAGCTTGGCAACCCCTCTCAATTAAATTGCTTTTACACAGTCTGTGCCTAGGGCTACTTGAAGAGGAAACAAACCATAGAGATAAAACTGAGAACTCCTTTATTTTGTCAAGTTTCAAAGAGCTACTACAAACCATGTTGAATTTAGAGTTCCAAATTCATCTATCTATATAGCAGAGAACAGAGTGAAACCTAAATATAAAAACTGCTACTGTAGACGAACGCTTCAACCTAGAAGAACAAAATTTGGTGAGCCAAGTGGGATTAGGATACCGATCATTACCACCATGTATCATCAACATTGGGTGACAAAATATTTGCTGGTATTTTGGAAACTCGTAATTTCTTGGAAGCTTGGCAACCCCTTTCAATGAAAGTGCTTTTTCACAGTCCCTGCTTAGGGCTACATAAAGCAGAAACAAATCATAGAGACAAAACTGAGAACTCCTTTACTTTGTCTAGTTTCAAAGAGCTACTACAAACCATATTGGATTTAGAGTTCCAAATTCATCTATCCATATAGGAGAGAACAGAGTGAAACCTAAATATAAATACTGCTACTGTAGACGAACGCTTCAACCTAGAAGAACAAAATTTGGTGAGCCAAGTGGGATTTGTGTACTGATCATTACCACCAAGTGTCATCAAGATTGCCTGAAAAAATATTTGCTGGTATTTCGGAAACTCGTAATTTCTTGGAAGCTTGGCAACCCCTCTCAATGAAAGTGCTTTTCCACCGTTTGTGCCTGGGGCTTCTTGAAGAGGAAACAAACCATAGAGACAAAACTGAGAACTCCTTTATTTTGTCAGGTTTCAAAGAGCCACTACAAACCATGTTGGATTTAGAGTTCCAAATTCATCTATCTATATAGGAGAGAACAGAGTGAAACATAAAAATAAAAACTGCTACTGAAAACGAACGCTTCAACATAGAAGAACAAAATTTGGTGAGTCAAGTGGGATTTGTGTACCGATCGTAAGCACCATGTATCATCAAGATTGGGTGAAAAAATATTTGCTGGTATTTCGGAAACTCGTAATTTCTTGGAAGCTTGGCAACCCCTCTCAATGAAAGTGCTTTTCCACAGTCTCTGCTTAGGGCTACTTGAAGCGGAAACAAATCATAGAGAAAAAACTGAGAAGTCCTTTATTTTGTCAAGTTTCAAAGAGCTACTACAAACCCTGTTGGATTTAGAGTTCCAAATTCATCTATCTATATAGGAGAGAAAAGAGTGGAACCTAAAAATAAAAACTGCTGCTGTAGACGAACACTTCAACCTAGAAGAACAAAATTTGGTGAGTCAAGTGGGATTTGTGTACCGATCTTCACCACCAAGTATCATCAAGATTGGGTGAATAAATATTTGCTGGTAATTCGGAAACTCGTTATTTCTTAGAAGCTTGGCAACCCCTCTCAATGAAATTGCTTTTACACAGTCTGTGCCTAGGGCTACTTGAAGAGGAAACAAACCAT
The DNA here is from genome assembly GCF_048772815.1 of Callospermophilus lateralis. Taxonomy (NCBI): domain Eukaryota; kingdom Metazoa; phylum Chordata; class Mammalia; order Rodentia; family Sciuridae; genus Callospermophilus; species Callospermophilus lateralis. The sequence continues at coordinate 44,209 of NW_027516423.1, read as the reverse complement.
AAAGATAAAACTGAGAACTCCTTTTTTTTGTCAAGTTTCAAAGAGCTACTACAAACCATGTTGAATTTAGAGTTACAAATTCATCTATCTATATAGCAGAGAACAGAATGAAACCTAAATATAAAAACTGCTACTGTAGACGAACCCTTCAACCTAGAAGAACAAAATTTGGTGAGCCAAGTGGGATTAGGATACCGATCATTACCACCACGTATCATCAACATTGGGTGACAAAATATTTGCTGGTATTTTGTAAACTAGTAATTTCTTGGAAGCTTGGCAACCCCTTTCAATGAAAGTGCTTTTCCACAGTCCCTCCTTAGGGCTACATAAAGCGGAAACAAATCATAGAGACAAAACTGAGAACTCCTATACTTTGTCTAGTTTCAAAGAGCTACTTCAAACCATATTGGATTTAGAGTTCCAAATTCATGTATCCATATAATAGAGAACAGAGTGAAACCTAAATATAAAAACTGCTACTGTAGACGAACGCTTCAACATAGAAGAACAAAATTTGGTGAGCCAAGTGGGATTTGTGTACTGATCATTACCACCAAGTTGTCATCAAGATTGCGTGAAAAAATATTTGCTGTTATTTCGGAAACTCGTAAATTCTTGGAAGCTTGTCAACCCCTCTCAATGAAAGTGCTTTTCCACCGTTTGTGCCTGGGGCTTCTTGAAGAGGAAACAAACCATAGAGACAAAACTGAGAACTCCTTTATTTTGTCAGGTTTCAAAGAGCCACTACAAACCATGTTGGATTTAGAGTTCCAAATTCATCTATCTATATAGCAGAGAACAGAGTGAAACCTAAACATAAATACTGCTACTGTAGACGAACTCTTCAACCTAGAAGAACAAAATTTGGTGAGCCAAATGGGATTTGTGTACTGATCATTACCACCAAGTATCATCAAGAATAGGTGAAAAAATATTTGCTTGTGTTTTGGAGACTCGTAATTTCGTGGAAGCTTGGCAACCCCTCTCAATGAAAGTGCTTTTTCACAGTCACTGCATAGGGCTACTTGAAGCGAAAACAAATCATAGAGACAAAACTGAGAACTCCTTTATTTTGTCAAGTTCAAAGAGCTACTACAAACCATGTTTGATTTAGAGTTCCAAATTCATCTATCTATATAGGAGAGAACAGAGTGAAACCTAAAAATAAAAACAGCTACTGAAAACGAACGCATCACCCTAGAAGAACAATATTTGGTGAGCCAAGTGGGATTTGTGTTCCGATCACTATCACCGAGTATCATCAAGATTGGGTGAAAAAATATTTGCTGGTATTTCGGAAACTCGAAATTTTTTAGAAGCTTGGCAACCCCACTCAATGAAAGTGCTTTTCCACAGTCTGTTCCTAGGGGTACTTGAAGAGGAAACAAACCATAGAGACAAAACTGAGAACTCCTTTATTTGGTCAAGTTTCAAAGAGCTACTACAAACCATGTTGGATTTAGAGTTCCAAAGTCATCTATCTATATAGGAGAGAACAGAGTGAAACGTAAACCTAAAAACTGCTACTGTAAACGAACGCTTCAACCTAGAAGAACAAAATTTGGTGAGCCCAGTGGGATTTGTGGACTTGTTATTACCACCACGTATCATCAAGATTGGGTGAAAAAATATTTGCTGGTATTTCGGAAACTCGTAATTTATTGGAAGCTTGTCAACCCCTCTCAATTAAAGTGCTTTTGCACAGTCTCTGCTTAGGGCTACTTGAAGCGGAAACAAATCATAAAGACAAAAATGAGAACACCTTTATTTTGTCAAGGATCAAAGAGCTACTACAAACCATGTTGGATTTAGAGTTCCAAATTCATCTATCTATATAGTAGTGAACAGAGTGAAACGTAAATATAAAAACTGCTACTGTAGACAAACACTTCAATCTAAAAGAACAAAATTTGGTGAGCCAAGTGGGATTTGGATACCGATCATTACCACCACGTATCATCAAGATTGGGTGACAAAATATTTGCTGGTATTTCAGAAACTTGTAATTTTCTTTAAGCTTGGCAACCCCTTTCAATGAAAGTGCTTTTCCACAGTCTCTCCTTAGGGCTACATAAAGCGGAAACAAATCATAGAGACAAAACTGAGAACTCCTTTACTTTGTCTAGTTTCAAAGAGCTACTACAAACCATATTGTATTTAGAGTTCCAAATTCATCTATCCATATAGGAGAAACAGAGTGAAACCTAAATATAAAAACTGCTACTGTAGACGAACGCTTCAAACTAGAAGAACAAAATTTGGTGAGCCAAGTGGGATTTGTGTACTGATCTTTACCACCAAGTGTCATCAAGATTGGGTGAAAAAATATTTGCTGGTATTTCGGAAACTCGTAATTTCTTGGAAGCTTGGCAACCCCTCTCAATGAAAGTGCTTTTCCACCGTTTGTGCCTGGGACTTCTTGAAGAGGAATCAAACCATAGAGACAAAACTGAGAACTCCTTTATTTTGTCAGGTTTCAAAGAGCCACTACAAACCATGTTGGATTTAGAGTTCCAAATTCATCTATCTATATACTAGAGAACAGAGTGAAACCTAAAAATAAAAACTCCTACTGAAACAAACGCATTAACCTGGAAGAACAATATTTGGTGAGCCAATTGGGATTTGTGTACCGATCATTACCACCAAGTATCATCAAGATTGGGTGAAAAAATATTTGCTGGTATTTCGGAAACTCGTAATTTCTTAGAAGCTTGTCAAACCCTCTAAATGAAAGTGCTTTTCCACAGTCTCTGCTTAGGGCTACTTGAAGTGGAAACAAATCATAGAGACAAAACTGAGAACTCCTTTATTTTGTCAATTTTCAAAAAGCTACTACAAACCACGTTGGATTTAGAGTTCCAAATTCATCTATCTATATAGGAGAGAACAGAGTGAAACCTAAAAATACAAACTGCTACTGAAAACGAACGCATCAACCTAGAAGAACAATATTTGGTGAATCAAGTGGGATTTGTGTACCGATCATTACCACCAAGTATCATCAAGATTGGGTGAAAATATATTTGCTGGTATTTCGGAAACTCGTAAATTCTTGGAAGATTGGCAACCCCTCTCAATGAAAGTGCTTTTCCACCGTTTGTGCCTGGGGCTACTTGAAGAGGAAACAAACCATAGAGACAAAACTGAGAACTACTTTATTTTGTTAAGTTTCAAAGAGCTACTACAAACCATGTTGTATTTAGAGTTCCAAATACATCTATCTATATAGGAGAGAACAGAGTGAAACCTAACATAAAAACTGCTACTGTAAACGAACGCTTCAACCTAGATGAACAAAATTTGGTGAGCCAAGTGGGATTTTTGTACCGATCTTCACCAGCAAGTATCATCAAGATTGGGTGAAAAAATATTTGCTGGTTATTTGGAAACTCATTATTTCTTAGAAGCTTGGCAACCCCTCTCATTGAAAGTGCTTTTCCACAGTCTCTGCTTACTGCTACTTGAAGTGGAAACAAATCATAGAGACAAAACTGAGAACTCCTTTATTTTGTCAAGTTTCAAACAGCTACTACAAACCATGTTGGATTTAGAGTTCCAAATTCATGTATCTATATAGGAGAGAACAGAGTGAAACCTAAAAATAAAAACTGCTACTGTAGACGAATGCTTCAACCTAGAAGAACAAAATTTGGTGAGCCAAGTGGGATTTGTGTACTTGTTCTTACCACCAAGTATCTTCAAGATTGGGTGAAAAAATATTTGCTGGTATTTCAGACACTCGTTATTTTTCGTAGCTTGGCAACCCCTCTCAATGAAAGTGCATTTCCACAGTCTGTGCCAGGGCTACATGAAAAGAAAACAAACCATAAAGACAAAACTGAGAACTAATTTATTTTTTCAATTTTCAAAGAGCTACTCCAAACCATGTTGGATTTAGAGTTCCAAATTCATCTATCTATATAGGAGAGAACAGAGTGAAACCTAAACATAAAAACTGCTACTCTAAACGAACGCTTCAACCTAGAAGAACAAAATTTGGTGAGCCAAGTGGGATTTGTGGACTTGTCATTACCACCACGTATCATCAAGGTTGGGTGAAAAAATATTTGCTGGTATTTCGGAAACTCGTAATTTCTTGGAAGCTTGTCAACCCCTCTCAAAGAATGTGCTTTTCCACAGTCTCTGCTTAGGGCTACTTGAAGCGGAAACAAATCATAGAGACAAAAATGAGAACTCCTTTATTTTGTCAAGGATCAAAGAGCTACTACAAACCATGTTGGATTTAGAGTCTCAAATTCATCTATCTATATAGGAGGGAACAGAGTGAAACCTAAAAATAAAAACTGCTACTGAAACAAACGCATCAACATGGAAGAACAATATTTGGTGAGCCAATTGGGATTTGTGTACCGATCATTACCACCAAGTATCATCAAGATTGGGTGAAAAAATATTTGCTCGTATTTCGGAAACTCGTTATTTCTTAGAAGCTTCTCAAACCCTCTAATTGAAAGTGTTTTTCCACAGTCTCTGCTTCGGGCTACTTGAAGTGGAAACAAATCATAGAGACAAAACTGAGAACTCCTTTATTTTGTCAAGTTTCAAAGAGCTACTACAAACCATGTTGGATTTAGAGTTCCAAATTCCTCTATCTATATAGGAGAGAACAGAGTAAAACCTAAAAATAAAAACTGCTACTGTAGACGAATGCTTCAACCTAGAAGAACAAAATTTGGTGAGCCACGTGGGATTTGTGTACCTCTCCTTACCAAAAATTCTCATCAAGATTGGGTGAAAAAATATTTGCTCGTATTTCAGAAACCTGTTATTTCTTAGAAGCTTGGCAACCCCTCTCAGTTAAAGTGCTTTTCCACAGTCTGAGCCAGGGCTACTTATAGAGGAAACAAACCATAGAGACAAAACTGAGAACTCCTTTATTTTGTCAATTTTCAAAGAGCTACTACAAACCATGTTGGATTCAGAGTTCCAAATTCATGTATCTATATAGGAGAGAACAGAGTGAAACCTAAAAATACAAACTGCTATTGAAAACGAACGCATCAACCTAGAAGAACAATATTTGGTGAATCAAGTGGGATTTGTGTACCGATCATTACCACCAAGAATCATCAAGATTGGGTGAAAATATATTTGCTGGTATTTCGGAAACTCGTAATTTCTTGGAAGCTTGTCAACCCCTCTCAATGAAAGTGCTTTTCCACCGTTTGTGCCTGGGGCTACATGAAGAGGAAACAAACCATAGAGACAGAACTGAGAACTCCTTTATTTTGTCAAGAATCAAAGAGCTACTACAAACCATGTTGGATTTAGAGTTCCAAATTCATCTATCTATATAGGAGAGAACAGAGTGAAACCTAAACATAAAAACTGTTACTGTAAACGAACGCTTCAACCTAGAAGAACAAAATTTGGTGAGCCAAGTGGGAATTGTGTACCGATCTTCACCACCAAGTATCATCAAGATTGGGTGAATAAATATTTGCTTGTAATTCGGAAACTCGTTATTTCTTAGAAGCTTGGCAACCCCTCTCAATGAAAGTGCTTTTCCACAGTCTCTTCTTAGGGCTACTTGAAGCGGAAACAAATCATAGAGACAAAACTGAGAACTCCTTTGTTTTGTCAAGGTTCAAAGAGCTACTACAAACCATGTTGGATTTAGAGTTCCAAATTCATCTATCTATATAAGAGAGAACAGAGTGAAACCTAAAAATAAAAACTGCTACTGAAAACGAACGCTTCAACATAGAAGAACAAAATTTGGTGTGTCAAGTCTGATTAGTGTACCAATCTTAAACACCAAGTATCATCAAGATTGGGTGAAAAAATATTTGCTGGTGTTTCGGAAACTCGTTATTTCTTAGAAGCTTGGCAACCCCTCTCAATTAAATTGCTTTTACACAGTCTGTGCCTAGGGCTACTTGAAGAGGAAACAAACCATAGAGACAAAACTGAGAACTCCTTTATTTTGTCAAGTTTCAAAGAGCTACTACAAACCATGATGAATTTAGAGTTCCAAATTCATCTATCTATATAGCAGAGAACAGAGTGAAACCTAAATATAAAAACTGCTACTGTAGACGAACGGTTCAACCTAGAAGAACAAAATTTGGTGAGCCAAGTGGGATTTGTGTACTGATCATTACCACCAAGTATCATCAAGATTGGGTGAAAAAATATTTGCTGGGATTTCGGAAACTCGTAATTTCTTAGAAGCTTGTCAACACCTCTCATTGAAAGTGCTTTTCCACAGTCTCTGCTTAGGGCTACTTGAAGTGGAAAAAAATCATAGAGACAAAACTGAGAACTCCTTTATTTTGTCAAGTTTCAAAGAGCTACTACAAACCATGTTGGATTTAGAGTTCCAAATTCATCTATCTATATAGGAGAGAACAGAGTAAAACCTAAAAATAAAAACTGCTAATGTAGACTAATGCTTCAACCTAGAAGAACAAAATTTGGTGAGCCAAGTGGGATCTGTGTACTTGTCCTTACCACCAATTATCATCAAGAATGGGTGAAAAAATATTTGCTGGTATTTCAGAAACTCGTTATTTCTTAAAAGCTTGGCAACCCCTCTCAATGAAAGTGCTTTTCCACAGTCTGAGCCAGGGCTACTTGAAGAGGAAACAAACCCTAAAGACAAAACTGAGAACTCCTTTATTTTGTCAATTTTCAAAGAGCTACTACAAACCCTGTTGGATTTAGAGTTCCAAATTCATCTATCTATATAGGAGAGAACAGAGTGAAACCTAAAAATACAAACAGTTACTGAAAACGAACGCATCAACCTAGAAGAACAATATTTGGTGAATCAAGTGGGATTTGTGTACCGATCATTACCACCAAGTATCATCAAGATTCGGTGAAAAAGTATTTGCTGGTATTTCAGAAACTCGTTATTTCTTAGAAGCTTGGCAACCCCTCTCAATGAAAGTGCTTTTCCACAGTCTGTGACTAGGACTACTTGAAGAGGAAACAAAACATAGAGACAAAACTGAGAACTATTTTATTTTGTCAAGTTTCCAAGAGCTACTGCAAACCATATTGGATTTAGAGTTCCAAATTCATCTATCTATATAGGAGAGAACAGAGTGAAACCTAAATATAAAAACTGCTACTGTAGAGGAACGCTTCAAACTAGAAGAACAAAAATTGGTGAGCCAAGTGGGACTTGTGGACCGTTCATCACCACCAAGTATCATCAAGATTGGGTGAAAAAATATTTGCTGGTATTTTAGAAACTCGTTATTTCTTAGAAGCTTGGCATCCCCTCTCAATGAAAGTGCTTTTCCACAGTCTGTTCCTAGGGGTACTTGAAGAGGAAACAAACCATAGAGACAAAACTGAGAACTCCTTTATTTGGTCAAGTTTCAAAGAGCTACTACAAACCATGTTGGATTTAGAGTTCCAAAGTCATCTATCTATATAGGAGAGAACAGAGTGAAACGTAAACATAAAAACTGCTACTGTAAACGAACGCTTCAACCTAGAAGAACAAAATTTGGTGAGCCCAGTGGGATTTGTGGACTTGTTATTACCACCACGTATCATCAAGATTGGGTGAAAAAATATTTGCTGGTATTTCGGAAACTCGTAATTTATTGGAAGCTTGTCAACCCCTCTCAATTAAAGTGCTTTTGCACAGTCTCTGCTTAGGGCTACTTGAAGCGGAAACAAATCATAAAGACAAAAATGAGAACACCTTTATTTTGTCAAGGATCAAAGAGCTACTACAAACCATGTTGGATTTAGAGTTCCAAATTCATCTATCTATATAGTAGTGAACAGAGTGAAACGTAAATATAAAAACTGCTACTGTAGACAAACACTTCAATCTAAAAGAACAAAATTTGGTGAGCCAAGTGGGATTTGGATACCGATCATTACCACCACGTATCATCAAGATTGGGTGACAAAATATTTGCTGGTATTTCAGAAACTCGTAATTTTCTTTAAGCTTGGCAACCCCTTTCAATGAAAGTGCTTTTCCACAGTCTCTCCTTAGGGCTACATAAAGCGGAAACAAATCATAGAGACAAAACTGAGAACTCCTTTACTTTGTCTAGTTTCAAAGAGCTACTACAAACCATATTGTATTTAGAGTTCCAAATTCATCTATCCATATAGGAGAAACAGAGTGAAACCTAAATATAAAAACTGCTACTGTAGACGAACGCTTCAAACTAGAAGAACAAAATTTGGTGAGCCAAGTGGGATTTGTGTACTGATCTTTACCACCAAGTGTCATCAAGATTGGGTGAAAAAATATTTGCTGGTATTTCGGAAACTCGTAATTTCTTGGAAGCTTGGCAACCCCTCTCAATGAAAGTGCTTTTCCACCGTTTGTGCCTGGGACTTCTTGAAGAGGAAACAAACCATAGAGACAAAACTGAGAACTCCTTTATTTTGTCAGGTTTCAAAGAGCCACTACAAACCATGTTGGATTTAGAGTTCCAAATTCATCTATCTATATACTAGAGAACAGAGTGAAACCTAAAAATAAAAACTCCTACTGAAACAAACGCATTAACCTGGAAGAACAATATTTGGTGAGCCAATTGGGATTTGTGTACCGATCATTACCACCAAGTATCATCAAGATTGGGTGAAAAAATATTTGCTGGTATTTCGGAAACTCGTAATTTCTTAGAAGCTTGTCAAACCCTCTAAATGAAAGTGCTTTTCCACAGTCTCTGCTTAGGGCTACTTGAAGTGGAAACAAATCATAGAGACAAAACTGAGAACTCCTTTATTTTGTCAATTTTCAAAAAGCTACTACAAACCACGTTGGATTTAGAGTTCCAAATTCATCTATCTATATAGGAGAGAACAGAGTGAAACCTAAAAATAAAAACTGCTACTGAAAACGAACGCATCAACCTAGAAGAACAATATTTGGTGAATCAAGTGGGATTTGTGTACCGATCATTACCACCAAGTATCATCAAGATTGGGTGAAAATATATTTGCTGGTATTTCGGAAACTCGTAATTTCTTGGAAGATTGGCAACCCCTCTCAATGAAAGTGCTTTTCCACCGTTTGTGCCTGGGGCTACTTGAAGAGGAAACAAACCATAGAGACAAAACTGAGAACTACTTTATTTTGTTAAGTTTCAAAGAGCTACTACAAACCATGTTGTATTTAGAGTTCCAAATACATCTATCTATATAGGAGAGAACAGAGTGAAACCTAACATAAAAACTGCTACTGTAAACGAACGCTTCAACCTAGATGAACAAAATTTGGTGAGCCAAGTGGGATTTTTGTACCGATCTTCACCAGCAAGTATCATCAAGATTGGGTGAAAAAATATTTGCTGGTTATTTGGAAACTCATTATTTCTTAGAAGCTTGGCAACCCCTCTCATTGAAAGTGCTTTTCCTCAGTCTCTGCTTACTGCTACTTGAAGTGGAAACAAATCATAGAGACAAAACTGAGAACTCCTTTATTTTGTCAAGTTTCAAACAGCTACTACAAACCATGTTGGATTTAGAGTTCCAAATTCATGTATCTATATAGGAGAGAACAGAGTAAAACCTAAAAATAAAAACTGCTACTGTAGACGAATGCTTCAACCTAGAAGAACAAAATTTGGTGAGCCAAGTGGGATTTGTGTACTTGTTCTTACCACCAAGTATCTTCAAGATTGGGTGAAAAAATATTTGCTGGTATTTCAGACACTCGTTATTTTTCGTAGCTTGGCAACCCCTCTCAATGAAAGTGCATTTCCACAGTCTGTGCCAGGGCTACATGAAAAGAAAACAAACCATAAAGACAAAACTGAGAACTAATTTATTTTTTCAATTTTCAAAGAGCTACTCCAAACCATGTTGGATTTAGAGTTCCAAATTCATCTATCTATATAGGAGAGAACAGAGTGAAACCTAAACATAAAAACTGCTACTCTAAACGAACGCTTCAACCTAGAAGAACAAAATTTGGTGAGCCAAGTGGGATTTGTGGACTTGTCATTACCACCACGTATCATCAAGGTTGGGTGAAAAAATATTTGCTGGTATTTCGGAAACTCGTAATTTCTTGGAAGCTTGTCAACCCCTCTCAAAGAATGTGCTTTTCCACAGTCTCTGCTTAGGGCTACTTGAAGCGGAAACAAATCATAGAGACAAAAATGAGAACTCCTTTATTTTGTCAAGGATCAAAGAGCTACTACAAACCATGTTGGATTTAGAGTCTCAAATTCATCTATCTATATAGGAGGGAACAGAGTGAAACCTAAAAATAAAAACTGCTACTGAAACAAACGCATCAACATGGAAGAACAATATTTGGTGAGCCAATTGGGATTTGTGTACCGATCATTACCACCAAGTATCATCAAGATTGGGTGAAAAAATATTTGCTGGTATTTCGGAAACTCGTAATTTCTTAGAAGCTTCTCAAACCCTCTAATTGAAAGTGTTTTTCCACAGTCTCTGCTTCGGGCTACTTGAAGTGGAAACAAATCATAGAGACAAAACTGAGAACTCCTTTATTTTGTCAAGTTTCAAAGAGCTACTACAAACCATGTTGGATTTAGAGTTCCAAATTCCTCTATCTATATAGGAGAGAACAGAGTAAAACCTAAAAATAAAAACTGCTACTGTAGACGAATGCTTCAACCTAGAAGAACAAAATTTGGTGAGCCACGTGGGATTTGTGTACCTCTCCTTACCAAAAATTCTCATCAAGATTGGGTGAAAAAATATTTGCTCGTATTTCAGAAACCTGTTATTTCTTAGAAGCTTGGCAACCCCTCTCAGTTAAAGTGCTTTTCCACAGTCTGAGCCAGGGCTACTTATAGAGGAAACAAACCATAGAGACAAAACTGAGAACTCCTTTATTTTGTCAATTTTCAAAGAGCTACTACAAACCATGTTGGATTCAGAGTTCCAAATTCATGTATCTATATAGGAGAGAACAGAGTGAAACCTAAAAATACAAACTGCTATTGAAAACGAACGCATCAACCTAGAAGAACAATATTTGGTGAATCAAGTGGGATTTGTGTACCGATCATTACCACCAAGAATCATCAAGATTGGGTGAAAATATATTTGCTGGTATTTCGGAAACTCGTAATTTCTTGGAAGCTTGTCAACCCCTCTCAATGAAAGTGCTTTTCCACCGTTTGTGCCTGGGGCTACATGAAGAGGAAACAAACCATAGAGACAGAACTGAGAACTCCTTTATTTTGTCAAGAATCAAAGAGCTACTACAAACCATGTTGGATTTAGAGTTCCAAATTCATCTATCTATATAGGAGAGAACAGAGTGAAACCTAAACATAAAAACTGTTACTGTAAACGAACGCTTCAACCTAGAAGAACAAAATTTGGTGAGCCAAGTGGGATTTGTAGACTTGTCATTACCACCACGTATCATCAAGATTGGGTGAAAAAATATTTGCCCTTATTTCGGAAATTCGTAATTTCTTGGAAGCTTGGCAACCCCTCTCAATGAAAGTGCTTTTCCACAGTCACTGCTTAGGGCTACTTGAAGCGGAAACAAATCATAGAGACAAAACTGAGAACTACTTTATTTTGTCAGGGTTCAAAGAGCTACTACAAACCATGTTGGATTTAGAATTCCAAATTCATCTATCTATATAGCAGAGAACAGAGTGAAACCTAAAAATAAAAACTGCTACTGAAAACGAACGCTTCAACATAGAAGAACAAAATTTGGTGAGTCAAGTGGGATTTGTGTAACGATCGTAAACACCATGTATCATCAAGATTGGGTGAAAAAATATTTGCTGGTATTTCGGAAACTCGTAATTTCTTGGAAGCTTGGCAACCGCTCTCAATGAAAGTGCTTTTCCACAGTCTCTGCTTAGGGATACTTGAAGCGGAAACAAATCATAGAGACAAAACTGAGAACTCCTTTATTTTGTCAAGTTTCAAAGAGCTACTACAAACCATGTTGGATTTAGAGTTCCAAATTCATCTATCTCTACAGGAGAGAAAAGAGTGAAAATTAAAAATAAAAACTGCTACTGTAGACGAACGCTTCAACCTAGAAGAACAAAATTTGGTGAGCCAAGTGGGAATTGTGTACCGATCTTCACCACCAAGTATCATCAAGATTGGGTGAATAAATATTTGCTTGTAATTCGGAAACTCGTTATTTCTTAGAAGCTTGGCAACCCCTCTCAATGAAAGTGCTTTTCCACAGTCTCTTCTTAGGGCTACTTGAAGCGGAAACAAATCATAGAGACAAAACTGAGAACTCCTTTGTTTTGTCAAGGTTCGAAGAGCTACTACAAACCATGTTGGATTTAGAGTTCCAAATTCATCTATCTATATAAGAGAGAACAGAGTGAAACCTAAAAATAAAAACTGCTACTGAAAACGAACGCTTCAACATAGAAGAACAAAATTTGGTGTGTCAAGTCTGATTAGTGTACCAATCTTAAACACCAAGTATCATCAAGATTGGGTGAAAAAATATTTGCTGGTGTTTCGGAAACTCGTTATTTCTTAGAAGCTTGGCAACCCCTCTCAATTAAATTGCTTTTACACAGTCTGTGCCTAGGGCTACTTGAAGAGGAAACAAACCATAGAGACAAAACTGAGAACTCCTTTATTTTGTCAAGTTTCAAAGAGCTACTACAAACCATGATGAATTTAGAGTTCCAAATTCATCTATCTATATAGCAGAGAACAGAGTGAAACCTAAATATAAAAACTGCTACTGTAGACGAACGGTTCAACCTAGAAGAACAAAATTTGGTGAGCCAAGTGGGATTTGTGTACTGATCATTACCACCAAGTATCATCAAGATTGGGTGAAAAAATATTTGCTGGGATTTCGGAAACTCGTAATTTCTTAGAAGCTTGTCAACACCTCTCATTGAAAGTGCTTTTCCACAGTCTCTGCTTAGGGCTACTTGAAGTGGAAAAAAATCATAGAGACAAAACTGAGAACTCCTTTATTTTGTCAAGTTTCAAAGAGCTACTACAAACCATGTTGGATTTAGAGTTCCAAATTCATCTATCTATATAGGAGAGAACAGAGTAAAACCTAAAAATAAAAACTGCTAATGTAGACTAATGCTTCAACCTAGAAGAACAAAATTTGGTGAGCCAAGTGGGATCTGTGTACTTGTCCTTACCACCAATTATCATCAAGAATGGGTGAAAAAATATTTGCTGGTATTTCAGAAACTCGTTATTTCTTAAAAGCTTGGCAACCCCTCTCAATGAAAGTGCTTTTCCACAGTCTGAGCCAGGGCTACTTGAAGAGGAAACAAACCCTAAAGACAAAACTGAGAACTCCTTTATTTTGTCAATTTTCAAAGAGCTACTACAAACCCTGTTGGATTTAGAGTTCCAAATTCATCTATCTATATAGGAGAGAACAGAGTGAAACCTAAAAATACAAACAGTTACTGAAAACGAACGCATCAACCTAGAAGAACAATATTTGGTGAATCAAGTGGGATTTGTGTACCGATCATTACCACCAAGTATCATCAAGATTCGGTGAAAAAGTATTTGCTGGTATTTCAGAAACTCGTTATTTCTTAGAAGCTTGGCAACCCCTCTCAATGAAAGTGCTTTTCCACAGTCTGTGACTAGGACTACTTGAAGAGGAAACAAAACATAGAGACAAAACTGAGAACTATTTTATTTTGTCAAGTTTCCAAGAGCTACTGCAAACCATATTGGATTTAGAGTTCCAAATTCATCTATCTATATAGGAGAGAACAGAGTGAAACCTAAATATAAAAACTGCTACTGTAGAGGAACGCTTCAAACTAGAAGAACAAAAATTGGTGAGCCAAGTGGGACTTGTGGACCGTTCATCACCACCAAGTATCATCAAGATTGGGTGAAAAAATATTTGCTGGTATTTTAGAAACTCGTTATTTCTTAGAAGCTTGGCATCCCCTCTCAATGAAAGTGTTTTTCCACAGTCTGTGACTAGGGCTACTTGAAGAGGAAACAAACCATAGAGACAAAACTGAGAACTCTTTTATTTTGACAAGTTTGAAATAGCTACCACAAGCCATGTTGGATTTAGAGTTCCAAATTCATCTACCTATATAGGAGAGAACAGAGTGAAACCTAAAAATAAAAACTGCTACTGTAGACGAACGCTTCAACCTAGAAGAACAAAATTTGGTGAGCCAAGTGGGATTTGTGTACTGATCATTTCCACCAAGTATCATCAACATTGGGTGAAAAAAATATTTGCTGGTATTTCGGAAACTCGTAATTTCTTGGAAGCATGGCAACCCCTCTCAATGAAAGTGCTTTTCCACAGTCAGTGACTAGGGCTACTTAAAGAGTAAAAAATCCATTGAGACAAAACTGAGACCTCCTTTATTTTGTCAAGTTTCAAAAGCTACTACAAACCATGTTGGATTTAGAGTTCCACATTTATCTATCTATATAGGAGAGAACAGAGTGAAACCTAAAAATAAAAACTGCTACTGTAAACGAATGCTTCAAACTAGAAGAACAAAATTTGGTGAGCCAAGTGGGATTTGTACTGATCATTACCACCAAGTATCATGAAGATTGGGTGAAAAAATATATGCTGGTATTTCGAAAACCAGTTATTTCTTAGAAGCTTGGCAACCCCACTCAATGAAAGTCCTTTTCCACAGTCTGTGCCTAGGACTACTTGAAGAGGAAACAAACCATAGAAACAAAACTGAGAACTCATTTATTTTGTCAAGGTACAAAGAGCTACTACAAACCATGTTGGATTTAGAGTTCCAAATTCATCTATCTATATAGGAGAGAACAGAGTGAAACCTAAAAATAAAAATTGCTACTGTAGACGAACGCTTCAACCTAGAAGAACAAAATATGGTGAGCCAAGTGGGATTTGTGTACCGATCTTCACCACCAAGTATCATCAAGATTGGGTGAAAAAATATTTGCTGGTAATTCGGAAACTCGTTATTTCTTATAAGCTTGGCATCCCCTCTCAATGAAAGTGCTTTTCCACAGTCAGTGCCTAGGGCTACTTGAAGAGGAAACAATCCATAGAGACAAAACTGAGAACTCCTTTATTTTGTCAAGTTTCAAAGAGCTACTACAAACCATGTTGGATTTAGAGTTCCAAATTCATCTATCTATATAGGAGAGAACAGAGTGAAACCTAAATATAAAAATTGCTACTGTAGACGAACGCTTCAACATAGAAGAACAAAATTTCCTGAGCCAAGTGGGATTTGTGTACTGATCATCACCACCAAGTATCATCTAGATTGGGTGAGAAAATATTTGCTGATATTTCGGAAACTCGTAATTTCTTGGAAGCTTGGCAACCCCTCTCAATGAAAGTGCTTTTCCACAGTCTCTGCTTATTGTTACTAGAAGCGGAAAAAAAACCATAGAGACAAAACTGAGAACTCCTTTATTTTGTCAAGTTTCCAAGAGCTACTACAAACCATGTTGGATTTAGAGTTCCAAATTCATCTATCTATATCGGTGAGAACAGAGTGAAACCTAAAAATATAAACTGCTACTGTAAACGAAGACTTCAACCTAGAAGTACAAAATTTGGTAAGCCAAGTGGGATTTGTGTACTGATTATTAACACCAAGTATCATCAAGATTCGGTGAAAAAATATTTTCCAGTATTTCGGAAACTCGTTATATCTAGAAGCTTGGCAACCCCTCTCAATGAACGTGCTTTTCCACAGTCTGTGCCTAGGACTACTTGAAGAGGTAACAACAGATAGAGATAAAACTGAGAACTACTTTATTTTGTCAAGTTTTAAAGAGCTACTGAAAACCATACTGGATTTAGAGTTCCAAATTCATCTATCTATATAGCAGAGAACAGAGTGAAACCTAAACATAAAAACTGCTACTGTAGACGAACGCTTCAATCTAGAAAAACAAAAATTGGTGATCCAAATGGCATTAGTGTACCGATCATCACCACCAAGTATCATCAAGATTGGGTGAAAAAATATTTGCTGGTATTTCAGAAACTCGTTATTTCTTAGAAGCTTGGAAACCCCTCTTATTGAAAGTGCTTTTCCACAGTCTGTGCCTAGGGCTACTTGAAGGGGAAACAAACCATAGAGGCAAAACTGAGAACTCTTTTATTTTGACAAGTTTCAAAGAGCTACTACAAACCATGTTGGATTTAGAGTTCCAAATTCATTTATCTATATAGGAGAGAACAGAGTGAAAGCTAAAAGTAAATACTGCTACTGTAGACGAACGCTTCAACCTAGAAGAACAAAATTTGGTGAGCCAAGTGGGATTTTTGTACTTGTCATTACCACCAAGTATCATCAAGATTGGGTGAAAAAATATTTGCTGGTATTTAGGAAACTCGTTATTTCTTAGAAGCTTGGCAACCCCTCTCAATGAAAGTGCTTTTCCACAGTCTGTGCCAAGGGCTACTTGAAGAAGAAACAAACCATAGAGACAAAACTGAGAACTCCTTTATTTTGTCAAGTTTGAAAGACCCACTACGAACCATGTTGGATTTAGAGCTCCAAATTCATCTATCTATATAGCAGAGACAGAGAGAAACCTTAACATAAAAACTGCTACTGGAGACGAACGCTTCAACATAGGAGAACAAAATTTGGGGAGCCAAGTGGGATTTGTGTACTGATCATTACCACCAAGTATCATCAAGATTGGGTTAAAAAATATTTGCTGGTATTTCAGAAACTCGTTTTTTCTTAGAAGGTTGGCAACCCCTCTCAATGAAAGTGCTTTTCCACAGTCAGTGCCTAGGGCTACTTAAAGAGGAAACAATCCATAGATACAAAACTGAGACCTCCTTTATTTTGTCTAGTTTCAAAGAGCTATGACAAACCATGTTGGATTTAGAGTTCCAAATTTATCTATCTATATAGGAGAGAACAGAGTGAAACCTAAAAATAAAAACTGCTACTGTAAACGAATGCTTCAAACTAGAAGAACAAAATTTGGTGAGCCATGTGGGATTTGTGTACTGATCTTTACCACCAAGTATCATCACTATTGGGTGACAAAATATTTGCTGGTTTTCGGAAACTCGTAATTTCTTGGAAGCTTGGGCACCACTTTAATGAAAGTGCTTTTCCACAGTCTCTGCTTAGGGCTACATGAAGCGGAAAGAAATCATAGATACAAAACTGAGAACTCGTTTATTTTGACAAGTTTCAAAGAGCTACTATAAAAGATGTTGGATTTAGGGTTCCAAATTCATCTATCTATATAAGAGAGAAGACAGTGAAACCTACATATAAAAACTGGTGCTGTAGACGAACGCTAAGACCTAGAAGAACATAATTTGGTGAGCCAAGTGGGATTTGTGTACTGATCATTACCACCACGTATCATCACGATTGGGTGAAAAAATATTTGCTGGTATTTCGGAAACTCGTAATTTTTTGGAAGCTTGGCAACACCTTTCAATGAAAGTGCTTTTCCACAGTCCCTGCTTAGGGCTACTTGAAGAGGAACCAAATCATAGAGACTGACCTGAGAACTCCTTTATTTTGTCAAGTTTCAAAGTGCTACTACAAACCATGTTGGATTTAGAGTTCCAAATTCATCTATCTATACAGGAGAGTACAGAGTGAAACCTACATATAAAAAGTGCTACTGTAGACGAACGCGTCAACGTAGAAGAACAAAATTTGGTGAGCCAAGTGGGAATTGTGTACTGATCATTACCACCAAGTATCATCAAGATTGGATGAAAAAATATTTGCTGGTATTTCGGAAACTCGTTATTTCTTAGAAGCTTGGCAAATCCTATCAATGAAAGTGCTTTTCCACAGTCTCTGCCTAGGGCTACTTGAAGATGAAACAAACCATAGAGACAAAACTAGGAACCCCTTTATTTTGTCAAGTTTCAAAGAGCTACTACAAACCACGTTGGATTTAGAGTTCCAAATTCATCTATCTGTATAGTAGAGAACAGAGGGAAACCTAAATATAACAACTTCTACTGTAGACGAACGCTTCAACCTAGAAGAATAAAAATTGGTAAGCCAAGAGGGATTTGTGGACCGATCATCACCACCAAGAATCATCAAGATTGGGTAAAAAAATATTTGCTGGTATTTCAGAAACTCGTTATTTCTTAGAAGCTTGGCAACCCCTCTCAATGAAAGTGCTTTTCCACAGTCAGTTAGTAGGGCTACTTGAAGAGGAATCAATCCATATAGACAAAACTGAGACTCCATTATTTTGTCAAGTTTCAAAGAGCTACTACAAACCATGTTGGATTTAGAGTTCCAAATTCATCTATCTATATCGGAGAGAACAGAGTGAAACCTAAAAATAAAAACTGGTACTGTAAATGAACGCTGCAACCTAGAAGAACAAAATTTGGTGCACCAACTGGAATTTATGTACTTGTCATTACCACCACGTATCATCAACATTAGGTAAAAAAATATTTGCTGGTATTTCGGAAACTCGTAATTTCTTGGAAGCTTGGAAACCCCTTTCAATGAAAGTGCTTTTCCACAGTCTCTGCTTAGGGCTATATGAAGCAGAAACAAATCATAGTGACAAAACTGAGAACTCCTTTATTTTGTCAAGTTTCAAAGAGCTACTACAAACCATGTTAAATTTAGAGTTCCAAATTCATCTATCTATATAGGAGAGAACAGTGGGAAAACTAAAAATATAAACTGCTACTGTAAACGAACGCTTCATCCTAGAAGAACAAAATCTGGTGAGTCAAGTGGGATTTGTGTACCGATCATGACCACCAATTATCATCAATATTGGGTGAAAAAATATTTGCTGATATTTCGGAGACTCCTTATTTCTTAGAAGCTTGGCAACCCCTCTCAATGAAAGTGCTTTTCCACAGTCTGTGCCTAGGGATACTTGAAGAGGAAGCAAACCATAGAGACAAAACTGAGAACTCCTTTATTTTGTCAAGTTTCAAAGAGCTACTACAAACCATATTGGATTAAGAGTTCCAAATTCATCTATCTATATAGGAGAGAACAGAGTGAAACCTAAAAATAAAAACTGCTACTGTAGACAAACGCTTCAATCTGAAAGAACTCAATTTAGTGAGCCAAGCGGGATTTGTGTACTGATCATTACCACCAAGTATCATCAACATTGGGTGAAAAAATATTTGCTGGTATTTCGGAAACTCGTTATTTCTTAGAAGCTTGGCAACCCCTCTCAATGAAAGTGATTTTCACCAGTCTGTGCCTAGGGATACTTGAAGAGGAAACAAACCATAGAGAAAAAACTGAGAACTCCTTTATTTTGTCAACTTTCAAAGAGCTACTACAAACCATGTTGGATTTAGAGCTCCAAATTCATCTATCTATATAAGAGAGAACAGAGTGAAAACTAAAAATAAAAAATGCTACTGTAAACGAACGCTTCAACCTAGAAGAAGAAAATTAGGTGAGCCAAGAGTGATCTGTGGACTTGTCATTACCACCACGTATCATCAAGATTGGGTGAAAAAAATATTTGCTGAAATTTCGGAAACTCGTAATTTCTTGGAAGCTTGGCAACCCCTCTTAATGTAAGTGCTTTTCCACAGTCTCTCCTTAGGGCTACTTGAAGCGGAAACAAATCATAGAGACAAAACTGAGAACTCCTTTATTTTGTCAAGTTTCAATGAGCTACTACAAACCATGTTGGATTTAGAGTTCCAAATTCATCTATCTATATAGGAGAGTACAGAGTGAAACCTAAATATAAAAACTGCTACTGTAAACGAACGCTTCAACCTAGAAGAACAAAATTTGGTGAGTCAAGTGGGATTTGTGTACCAATTATTACCACCAAGTATCATCAAGACTTGTTGAAAAAATATTTGCTGATATTTCGGAAACTCGTAATTTCTTGGAAGCTTGGCAACCCCTCTCAGTGAAAGTGGTTTTTCACAGTCTCTGCTTAGGGCTAATTGAAGCGGAAACAAATCATAGAGACAAAACTGAGAACTCCTTTATTTTGTCAAGTTTCAAAGAGCTACTATAAACGATATTGGATTCAGAGTTCCAAATTCATCTGTCTATATAGGAGAGAACAGAGTGAAACCTAAATATAAAAACAGCTACTGAAAACAAACGCTTCAACCTAGAATTACAAAATTTGGTGAGCCAAGTGGGATTTGTGTACGGATCATTACCACCAAGTATCATCAAGATTCGGTGAAAAAATATTTGCTGGTATTTCAGAAACACGTTATTTCTTAGAAGCTTGGCAACCCCTCTCAATGAAAGTGCTTTTCCACAGTCTGTGCCTAGGACTACTTGAAAAGGAAACAAAACATAGAGACAAAACTGAGAACTACTTTATTTTGTCAGGTTTCAAAGAGCTACTGCAAACCATGTTGAATTTAGAGTTCCAAATTCATCTATCTATATAGGAGAGAACAGAGGGAAACCTAAATATAAAAACTGCTACTGTAGACGAACGCTTCAACCTAGCAGAACAAAATTTGGTGAGCCAAGTGGGATTTGTGTACTGATCATTACCACCAAGTATCATCAACATTGGGTAAAAAAATATTTGCTGGTATTTCGGAAACTCGTAATTTTTTGGAAGCTTGGCAACCCCTCTCAATGAAAGTGCTTTTCCACAGTCTATGCTTACGGCTACTTGAAGAGGAAAAAAACCATACAGAAAAATCTGAGAACTACTTTATTTTGTCAAGTTTCAAAGAGCTACTACAAACCATGTTGGATTTAGAGTTCCAAATTCATCTATCTATATAGCAGAGAATAGAGTGAAACCTAAATATAAAAACTGCTACTGTAGACGAACGCTTCAACCTAGAAGAAGAAAATTTGGTGAGCCAAGTGGGATTTGTGTACCGATCATTACCACCAAGTATCATCAAGATTTGGTGTAAAAATATTTGCTGGTATTTTGGAAACTCGTAATTTCTTGGAAGCTTGGCAACACCTCTCAATGAAATTGCTTTTCCACAGTCTGTGCATAGCACTACTTGAACAGGAAACAAAACATAGACACAAAAATGAGAACTAATTTATTTTGTCAAGTTTCAAAGAGCTACTGCAAACCATGTTGGATTTAGAAATCCAAATTCATCTATCTATATAGGAGAGAACAGAGGGAAACCTAAATATAAAAACTGCTACAGTAGACGAACGCTTCAACCTAGAAGAACAAAATTTGGTGAGCCAAGTGGGATTTGTGTACTTCTCCTTACCACCAAGTATCATCAAGATTGGGTGAAAAAATATTTCCTGGTATTTCGGAAACTCGTTTTTTCTTAGAAGCTTGGCAACCCCCCTCTCAATGAAAGTGCATTTCCACACTCAGTGCCTAGGGCTACTTGAAGAGGAAACAATCCATAGAGACAAAACTGAGACCTCCTTTATTTTGTCTAGTTTCAAAGAGCTATGACAAACCATGTTGGATTTAGAGTTCCAAATTTATCTATCTATATAGGAGAGAACAGAGTGAAACCTAAAAATAAAAACTGCTACTGTAAACGAATGCTTCAAACTAGAAGAACAAAATTTGGTGAGCCATGTGGGATTTGTGTACTGATCTTTACCACCAAGTATCATCACTATTGGGTGACAAAATATTTGCTGGTTTTCGGAAACTCGTAATTTCTTGGAAGCTTGGGCACCACTTTAATGAAAGTGCTTTTCCACAGTCTCTGCTTAGGGCTACATGAAGCGGAAAGAAATCATAGATACAAAACTGAGAACTCGTTTATTTTGACAAGTTTCAAAGAGCTACTATAAAAGATGTTGGATTTAGGGTTCCAAATTCATCTATCTATATAAGAGAGAAGACAGTGAAACCTACATATAAAAACTGGTGCTGTAGACGAACGCTAAGACCTAGAAGAACATAATTTGGTGAGCCAAGTGGGATTTGTGTACTGATCATTACCACCACGTATCATCACGATTGGGTGAAAAAATATTTGCTGGTATTTCGGAAACTCGTAATTTTTTGGAAGCTTGGCAACACCTTTCAATGAAAGTGCTTTTCCACAGTCCCTGCTTAGGGCTACTTGAAGAGGAACCAAATCATAGAGACTGACCTGAGAACTCCTTTATTTTGTCAAGTTTCAAAGTGCTACTACAAACCATGTTGGATTTAGAGTTCCAAATTCATCTATCTATACAGGAGAGTACAGAGTGAAACCTACATATAAAAAGTGCTACTGTAGACGAACGCGTCAACGTAGAAGAACAAAATTTGGTGAGCCAAGTGGGAATTGTGTACTGATCATTACCACCAAGTATCATCAAGATTGGATGAAAAAATATTTGCTGGTATTTCGGAAACTCGTTATTTCTTAGAAGCTTGGCAAATCCTATCAATGAAAGTGCTTTTCCACAGTCTCTGCCTAGGGCTACTTGAAGATGAAACAAACCATAGAGACAAAACTAGGAACCCCTTTATTTTGTCAAGTTTCAAAGAGCTACTACAAACCACGTTGGATTTAGAGTTCCAAATTCATCTATCTGTATAGTAGAGAACAGAGGGAAACCTAAATATAACAACTTCTACTGTAGACGAACGCTTCAACCTAGAAGAATAAAAATTGGTAAGCCAAGAGGGATTTGTGGACCGATCATCACCACCAAGAATCATCAAGATTGGGTAAAAAAATATTTGCTGGTATTTCAGAAACTCGTTATTTCTTAGAAGCTTGGCAACCCCTCTCAATGAAAGTGCTTTTCCACAGTCAGTTAGTAGGGCTACTTGAAGAGGAATCAATCCATATAGACAAAACTGAGACTCCATTATTTTGTCAAGTTTCAAAGAGCTACTACAAACCATGTTGGATTTAGAGTTCCAAATTCATCTATCTATATCGGAGAGAACAGAGTGAAACCTAAAAATAAAAACTGGTACTGTAAATGAACGCTGCAACCTAGAAGAACAAAATTTGGTGCACCAACTGGAATTTATGTACTTGTCATTACCACCACGTATCATCAACATTAGGTAAAAAAATATTTGCTGGTATTTCGGAAACTCGTAATTTCTTGGAAGCTTGGAAACCCCTTTCAATGAAAGTGCTTTTCCACAGTCTCTGCTTAGGGCTATATGAAGCAGAAACAAATCATAGTGACAAAACTGAGAACTCCTTTATTTTGTCAAGTTTCAAAGAGCTACTACAAACCATGTTAAATTTAGAGTTCCAAATTCATCTATCTATATAGGAGAGAACAGTGGGAAAACTAAAAATATAAACTGCTACTGTAAACGAACGCTTCATCCTAGAAGAACAAAATCTGGTGAGTCAAGTGGGATTTGTGTACCGATCATGACCACCAATTATCATCAATATTGGGTGAAAAAATATTTGCTGATATTTCGGAGACTCCTTATTTCTTAGAAGCTTGGCAACCCCTCTCAATGAAAGTGCTTTTCCACAGTCTGTGCCTAGGGATACTTGAAGAGGAAGCAAACCATAGAGACAAAACTGAGAACTCCTTTATTTTGTCAAGTTTCAAAGAGCTACTACAAACCATGTTGGATTAAGAGTTCCAAATTCATCTATCTATATAGGAGAGAACAGAGTGAAACCTAAAAATAAAAACTGCTACTGTAGACAAACGCTTCAATCTGAAAGAACTCAATTTAGTGAGCCAAGCGGGATTTGTGTACTGATCATTACCACCAAGTATCATCAACATTGGGTGAAAAAATATTTGCTGGTATTTCGGAAACTCGTTATTTCTTAGAAGCTTGGCAACCCCTCTCAATGAAAGTGATTTTCACCAGTCTGTGCCTAGGGATACTTGAAGAGGAAACAAACCATAGAGAAAAAACTGAGAACTCCTTTATTTTGTCAACTTTCAAAGAGCTACTACAAACCATGTTGGATTTAGAGCTCCAAATTCATCTATCTATATAAGAGAGAACAGAGTGAAAACTAAAAATAAAAAATGCTACTGTAAACGAACGCTTCAACCTAGAAGAAGAAAATTAGGTGAGCCAAGAGTGATCTGTGGACTTGTCATTACCACCACGTATCATCAAGATTGGGTGAAAAAAATATTTGCTGAAATTTCGGAAACTCGTAATTTCTTGGAAGCTTGGCAACCCCTCTTAATGTAAGTGCTTTTCCACAGTCTCTCCTTAGGGCTACTTGAAGCGGAAACAAATCATAGAGACAAAACTGAGAACTCCTTTATTTTGTCAAGTTTCAATGAGCTACTACAAACCATGTTGGATTTAGAGTTCCAAATTCATCTATCTATATAGGAGAGTACAGAGTGAAACCTAAATATAAAAACTGCTACTGTAAACGAACGCTTCAACCTAGAAGAACAAAATTTGGTGAGTCAAGTGGGATTTGTGTACCAATTATTACCACCAAGTATCATCAAGACTTGTTGAAAAAATATTTGCTGATATTTCGGAAACTCGTAATTTCTTGGAAGCTTGGCAACCCCTCTCAGTGAAAGTGGTTTTTCACAGTCTCTGCTTAGGGCTAATTGAAGCGGAAACAAATCATAGAGACAAAACTGAGAACTCCTTTATTTTGTCAAGTTTCAAAGAGCTACTATAAACGATATTGGATTCAGAGTTCCAAATTCATCTGTCTATATAGGAGAGAACAGAGTGAAACCTAAATATAAAAACAGCTACTGAAAACAAACGCTTCAACCTAGAATTACAAAATTTGGTGAGCCAAGTGGGATTTGTGTACGGATCATTACCACCAAGTATCATCAAGATTCGGTGAAAAAATATTTGCTGGTATTTCAGAAACACGTTATTTCTTAGAAGCTTGGCAACCCCTCTCAATGAAAGTGCTTTTCCACAGTCTGTGCCTAGGACTACTTGAAAAGGAAACAAAACATAGAGACAAAACTGAGAACTACTTTATTTTGTCAGGTTTCAAAGAGCTACTGCAAACCATGTTGAATTTAGAGTTCCAAATTCATCTATCTATATAGGAGAGAACAGAGGGAAACCTAAATATAAAAACTGCTACTGTAGACGAACGCTTCAACCTAGCAGAACAAAATTTGGTGAGCCAAGTGGGATTTGTGTACTGATCATTACCACCAAGTATCATCAACATTGGGTAAAAAAATATTTGCTGGTATTTCGGAAACTCGTAATTTTTTGGAAGCTTGGCAACCCCTCTCAATGAAAGTGCTTTTCCACAGTCTATGCTTACGGCTACTTGAAGAGGAAAAAAACCATACAGAAAAATCTGAGAACTACTTTATTTTGTCAAGTTTCAAAGAGCTACTACAAACCATGTTGGATTTAGAGTTCCAAATTCATCTATCTATATAGCAGAGAATAGAGTGAAACCTAAATATAAAAACTGCTACTGTAGACGAACGCTTCAACCTAGAAGAAGAAAATTTGGTGAGCCAAGTGGGATTTGTGTACCGATCATTACCACCAAGTATCATCAAGATTTGGTGTAAAAATATTTGCTGGTATTTTGGAAACTCGTAATTTCTTGGAAGCTTGGCAACACCTCTCAATGAAATTGCTTTTCCACAGTCTGTGCATAGCACTACTTGAACAGGAAACAAAACATAGACACAAAAATGAGAACTAATTTATTTTGTCAAGTTTCAAAGAGCTACTGCAAACCATGTTGGATTTAGAAATCCAAATTCATCTATCTATATAGGAGAGAACAGAGGGAAACCTAAATATAAAAACTGCTACAGTAGACGAACGCTTCAACCTAGAAGAACAAAATTTGGTGAGCCAAGTGGGATTTGTGTACTTCTCCTTACCACCAAGTATCATCAAGATTGGGTGAAAAAATATTTCCTGGTATTTCGGGAAACTCGTTTTTTCTTAGAAGCTTGGCAACCCCCCTCTCAATGAAAGTGCATTTCCACACTCAGTGCCTAGGGCTACTTGAAGAGGAAACAATCCATAGAGACAAAACTGAGAACTCCTTTATTTTGTCAAGTTTCAAAGAGCTACTAGAAACCATGTTGGATTTAGTGTTCCAAATTCATCTATCTATATAGGAGAGAACAGAGTGAAACCTAAAAATAAAAACAGCTACTGTAAACGAACGCTTCAACCTAGAAGAACAAAATTTGGTGAGCCAAGTGGGTTTTGTGTACTGATCGTTACCATCAAGTATCATCAAGATTCGGTGAAAAAGTATTTGCTGGTATTTCATAACTCGTTATTTCTTAGAAGCTTGGCAACTCCACTAAATGAAAGTGCTTTTCCACACTCTGTGCCTAGGTCTACTTGAAGAGGAAGCAAAACATAGAGAAAAAACTGAGAATTACTTTATTTTGTCAAGTTTCAAAGAGCTACTACAAACCATATTTGATTTAGAGTTCCAAATTCATCTATCTATATAGGAGAGAACAGAGTGAAACCTAAAAATAAAAACTGCTACTGTAGACGAATGCTTCAACCTAGAAGAATAAAATTTGGTGAGCCAAGTGGGATTTGTGTACTGATCATTACCAACAAGTATCATCAAGATTGGGTGAAAAAATAATTGCTTGTATTTCGGAAACTAGTTATTTCTTAGAAGCATGGCAACCCCTCTCAATTAAAGTGCTTTTCCACCGTCTGTGCCTAGGGCTACTTGAAGAGGAAAAAAACCATAGAGACAAAACTGAGAACTCCTTTATTTTGTCAAGTTTGAAAGAGCTACTACAAACCATGCTGGATTTAGAGTTAAGACTCTCTAAAATTCATCTATCTATATAGGAGAGAATAGACGGAAAACTAAATATAAAAACTGCAACAGTAGACGAACGGTTCAACCTAGAAGAACAAAATTGGTGAGCCAAGTGGTATTTGTGTACCGATCACTACCACCAAGTATCATGAATATTGGGTGAAAAAATATTTGCTGGTATTTCGGAAACTCGTAATTTCTTGGAAGCTTGGCAACCCCTCTCAATGAAAGTGCTTTTCCACAGTCACTGCTTAGGGCTACTTGAAGCGGAAACAAATCGTAGAGACAAAACTGAGAACTCCTTTATTTTGTCAAGTTTCAAAGAGCTACTACAAACAATATTGGATTTAGAGTTCCAAATTCATATATCTATATAGGGGAGAACACAGTGAAACCGAAATATAAAAACTGCTACTGTAAATGAACGCTTCAACCTAGAAGAACAAAATTTGGTGAGCCAAGTGGGATTTGTGTACTGATCATTACCCCCAAGTATCATCAAGATTCGTTGAAAAAAATATTTGCTGGTATTTCGGAAACTCGTTATTTCTTTGAAGCTTGGTAACCCCTCTCAATGAAAGTGCTTTTCCACAGTCTGTGCCTAGGACTACTTGAAGAGTAAACAAAACATAGACATAAAACTGAGAACTCTTTTATTTTGTCAAGTTTCAAAGAGCTACTGCAAACCATGTTGGATTTAGAGTTCCAAATTCATCTATGTATATAGGAGAGAACAGAGGGAAAATTAAATATAAAAACTGCTAAGGTAGATGAACGCTTCAACCTAGATGAACAAAATTTAGTGAGCCAAGTGGGATTTGTGTGCTGAGCATTACCATCAAGTTTCATCAACATTGGGTGAAAAAATATTTGCTGGAATTTCGGAAACTCGTTATTTCTTAGAAGTTTGGCAACCCCTCTCAATGAAAGTGCTTTTCCACCGTCTGTGCCTAGGGCTACATAAAGAGGATACAAATCATACAGACAAAACCGAGAACTTTTTTATTTTGTCAAGTTTCAAAGAGCTACTACAAACCATTTTGGATTTAGAGTTCCAAATTCATCTATCTATATAGCAGAGAACAGTGTGAAACCTAAATATAAAAACTGCTACTGTAGACGAACGCTTCAACCTAGCAGAACAAAATTTGGTGAGCCAAGTGGGATTTGTGTACCGATCAATACCACCAAGTATCATGAATATTGGGTGAAAAAATATTTGCTGGTATTTCGGAAACTCGTAATTTCTTGGAAGCTTGGCAAACCCTCTCAATGAAAGTGCTGTTCCACAGTCTCTTCTTAGGGCTACATGAAGCGGAAACAAATCATAGAGACAAAACCGAGAACTCCTTTATTTTGTCAAGTTTCAAAGAGCTACTACAAACCATATTGGATTTAGAGTTCCAAATTCATCTGTCTATATAGGGGAGAACACAGTGAAACCGAAATATAAAAACTGCTACTGTAAACGAACGCTTCAACCTAGAAGAACAAAATTTGGTGAGCAAAGTGGGATTTGTGTACTGATCATTACCACCAAGTATCATCAAGATTCGGTGAAAAAATATTTGCTGGTATTTCGGAAACTCGTTATTTCTTAGAAGCTTGGTAACCCCTCTCAATGAAAGTGCTTTTCCACAGTCTGTGCCTGGGACTACTTGAAGAGTAAACAAAACATAGACATAAAACTGAGAACTACTTTATTTTGTCAAGTTTCAAAGAGCTACTGCAAACCATATTGGATTTAGAGTTCCAAATTCATCTGTCTATATAGGAGAGAACAGAGTGAAACCTAAAAATAAAAACTGCTACTGTCGACGAATGCTTCAACCTAGAAGAATAAAATTTGGTGAGCCAAGTGGGATTGGTGTACTTGTCCTTACCACCAAGTATCATCAAGATTGGGTGAAAAAATATTTGCTGGTATTTTGGAAACTCGTAATTTCTTAGAAGCTTGGCAACACCTCTCAATGAAAGAGCTTTTCCACCGTGTGTGCCTGGGGCTACGTGAAGAGGAATCAAACCATAGAGAAAAAACTCAGATCTCCTTTATTTTTTAAAGTTTCAAAGAGCCACTGCAAAAAATGTTGGATTTAGAGTTCCAAATTCATCTATCTATATAGGAGAGAACAGAGTGAAACCTAAATATAAAAATTGCTACTGTGGACGAATGCTTCAACCTAGAAGAACAAAATTTGGTGAGCCAAGTGGGATATGTGTACTGATCATCACCAACAAGTATGATCAAGATTGAGTGAAAAAAAATTTGCTGGTGTTTCGGAAACTCGTTATTTCTCAGAAGCTTGGCAACGCCTCTCAATGAAAGTGCTTTTCCACAGTCTGTGAATAGGTCTACTTTAAGAGGAAACAAACCATAGAGACAAAACTGAGAACTCCTTTATTTTGTCAAGTTTCAAATAGCGACTACAAACCATGTTGGATTTAGATTTCCAAATTCATCTATCTATATAGCCGAGAACAGAGTGAAACCTAAATATAAAACTGCTACTGTTGACGAACGCTTCAACCAAGAAGGACCAAATTTGTTGAGCAAAGTGGTATTTGTGTACCGATCTTCACCACCACGTATCATCAACATTGGGTGAAAAAATATTTGCTGGTAATTCGGAAACTCGTTATTTCTTAGAAGCTTGGCAACCCCTCTCAATGAAAGTGCTTTTCCACAGTCTGTGCCAGGGCTACTTGAAGAGGAAACAAACCATAGAGACAAAACTGAGAACTCCTTTACTTTGTCAAGTTTCAAAGAGCTACTACAAACCATGTTGGATTTAGAGTTCCAAATTCATCTATCTACATAGGAGAGAAGAGAGTGAAACCTAAAAATAAAAACTGCTACTGAACACGAACGCTTCAACATAGAAGAACAAAATTTGGTGAGTCAAGTGGGATTTGTGTATCGATCGTAAACACCAAGTATCATCAAGATTGGGTGAAAAAATATTTGCTAGTATTTCGGAAACTCGTAATTTCTTGGAAGCTTGGCAACCCCTCTAAATGAAAGTGCTTTTCCACCGTTTGTGCCAGGGCTACTTGAAGAGGAAACAAACCATAGAGAGAAAACTGAGAACTCCTTTATTTTGTCAAGTTTCAAAGAGCTACTGCAAACCATGTTGGATTTAGTGTTCCAAATTCATCTATCTATATAGCAGAGAACAGAGTGAAACCTAAATATAAAAACTGCTACTGTTGACGAACAATTCAACCAAGAAGGACAAAATTTGGTGAGCCAAGTGGGATTTGTGTACCGATCTTCACCACCACGTATCATCAACATTGGGTGAAAAAATATTTGCTGGATATTCGGAAACTCGTTATTTCTTAGAAGCTTGGCAACCCCTCTCAATGAAAGTGCTTTTCCACAGTCTGTGCCTAGGACTACTTGAAGAGGAAACAAACCATAGAGACAACACTGAGAACTCCTTGATTTTGTCAAGTTTCAAAGAGCTACTACAAACCATGTTGGATTTAGAGTTCCAAATTCATCTATCTATATAGGAGAGAACAGAGTAAAACCTTAAATTAAAAACTGCTACTGTAGACGAATGCTTCAACCTAGATGAACAAAATTTGGTGAGCCAAGTGGGATTTGTGTACTGATCATTACCACCAAGTATCATCAAGATTGGGTGAAAAAATATTTGCTGGTATTTCGGAAACTCGTTATTTCTTAGAAGGTTGGCAACCCCTCTCAATGAAAGTGCTTTTCCACAGTCTATGCCAGGGCTACTTGAAGAGGAAACAAACCATAGAGACAAAACTGAGAACTCCTTTTTTTTGTCAAGTTTCAAAGAGCTACTACAAACCATGTTGGATTTAGAGTATCAAATTCTTCTATCTATATAGGAGAGAAGAGAGTGAAACCTAAAAATAAAAACTGCTACTGAAAACGAACGCTTCAACATAGAAGAACAAAATTTGGTGAGTCAAGTGGGATTTGGATACCGATCATTAGCACCACGTATCATCAACATTGGGTGACAAAATATTTGCTGGTCTTTCAGTAACTCGTAATTTCTTGAAAGCATGGAAACCCCTTTCAATGAAAGTGCTTTTCCACAGTCTCTGCTTGGGGCTACCTGAAGGGGAAACAAATCATAGAGACAAAACTGAGAACTCCTTTACTTTGTCAAGTTTCAAAGAGCTACTACAACCATATTGGATTTAGAGTATCAAATTCTTCTATCTATATAGGAGAGAACAGAGTGAAACCTAAAAATAAAAACTGCTACTGAAAACGAACGCTTCAACATAGAAGAACAAAATTTGGTGAGTCAAGTGGGATTTGGATACCGATCATTACCACCTAGTATCATCAAGAGTGGGTGAAAAAATATTTGCTGGTATTTCGGAAACTCGTTATTTCTTAGAAGCTTGTCAACCCCTCTCAATGAAAGTGCTTTTCCACAGTCTCTGCTTAGGGCTACATGAAGGGGAAACAAATCATAGAGACAAAACTGAAAACTCCTTTACACTGTCAAGTTTCAAAGAGCTACTACAAACCATATTGGATTTAGAGTTCCAAATTCATCTATGTATATAGGAGAGAACAGAGTAAAACCTAAAATTAAAAACTGCTACTGTAGACGAATGCTTCAACCTAGAATATCAAAATTTGGTGAGCCAAGTGGGATTTGTGTACATGTCCTTACCACCAAGTATCATCAAGATTGGGTGAAAAAATATTTGCTGGTATTTGGGAAACTCGTAATTTCTTGGAAGCTTGGCAACCCCTCTCAATGAAAGAGCTTCTCCAACGTTTGGGCTTGGGGCTACTTGAAGACTAATCAAACCATAGAGAAAAAACTGAGAACTCCTTTATTTTGTCAAGTTTCAAAGAGCTACTACAAACCATGTTGGATTTAGATTTCCAAATTCATCTATCTATATAGGAGAGAACAGAGTGAAACATAAATATAAAAATTGCTCCTGTAGACGAACGCTTCAACCTAGAAGAACAAAATTTGGTGAGCCAAGTGGGATTTGTGTACTGATCATCACCAACAAGTATCATCAAGTTTGGGTGAAAAAATATTTGCTGGTATTTTGGAAAATCGTTTTTTCTTAGAAGCTTGTAAACCCCTATCAATGAAAGTGCTTTTCCACAGTCTGTGCCTAGGGCTACTTGAAGAGGAAACAAACCATAGAGACAAAACTGAAAACTCCTTGATTTTGTCAAGTTTCAAAGAGCTACTACAAACCATGTTGGATTTGGAGTTCCAAATTCATCTATCTATATAGGAGAGAACAGAGTGAAATCTAATAATAAAAACTGCTACTGTAGACGAACGCTTCAAACTAGAAGAACAAAATTTGGTGAGCCAAGTGGGACTTGTGTACTGATCATTATCACCAAATATCATCAAGATTGGGTAAAAAAATATTTGCTAGTATTTCGGAATCTCGTAATTTCTTAGAAGCTTGGCAACCCCTCTCAATGAAAGTGCTTTTACACAGTCTGTGCCTAGGGCTACTTGAAGAGGAAACAAACCATAGAGAAAAAACTGGGAACTCCATTATTTTGTCAAGTTTCAAAGAGCTACTACAAACCATGTTGGATTTAGAGTTCCAAATTCATCTATCTATATAGGAGAGAACAGAGTGAAACCTAAAAATGAAAACTGCTACTGTAAACGAACGCTTCAACCTAGAAGAACCAAATTTGGCGAGCCAAATGGGATTTGTGTACTTGTCATTACCACCACGTATCATCAACATTTGGTGAAAAAATATTTGCTGATATTTCGGAAACTCATAATTTCTTGGAAGCTTGGCAAACCCTTTCAATGAAAGTGCTTTCCCACAGGCTTTGCTTAGGGCTACATGAAGCGGAAACAAATCATAGAGACAAAACTGAGAACTCCTTTACTTTCTCAAGTTTCAACGAGCTACTACAAACCATATTGGATTTAGAGTTCCAAATTCATCTATCTATATAGGAGAGAACAGAGTGAAACTAAATATAAAAACTGCTACTGTAGACGAACGCTTCAACCGAGAAGAACAAAATTTGGAGAGCCAAGTGGGATTTGTGTACCGATCTTCACCACCAAGTATCATCAATATTGAGTGAAAATATATTTGCTGGTATTTGGGAAACTCGTAATTTCTTGGAAGCTTGGCAACCCCTCTCAATGAAAGAGCTTCTCCAACGTTTGTGCCTTGGGCTAATTGAAGAGTAATCAAACCATAGAGAAAAAACTGAGAACTCCTTTATTTTGTCAAGTTTCAAAGAGCCACTACAAACCATGTTGGATTTAGAGTTCCAAATTCATCTATCTATATAGGAGAGAACAGAGTGAAACCTAAATATAAAAATTGCTCCTGTAGACGAACGCTTCAAACTAGAAGAACAAAATTTGGTGAGCCAAGTGGGATTTGTGTACTGATCATCACCAACAAGTATTATCAAGATTGGGTGAAAATATATTTGCTGGTATTTCGGAAAATCGTTTTTTCTTAGAATCTTGGCAACCCCTCTCAATGAAAGTGCTTTTCCACAGTCTGTGCCTAGGGCTACTTGAAGAGGAAACAAACCATAGAGACAAAACTAAAAACTCCTTGATTTTTTCATGTTTCAAAGAGCTACTACAAACCATGTTTTATTTAGAGTTCCAAATTCATCTATCTATATAGCAGAGAACAGAGTGAAACCTAAATATAAAAACTGCTACTGTAGACGAACGCTTCAAACTAGAAGAACAAAATTTGGTGAGCCAAGTGGGACTTGTGTACTGATCATTATCACCAGGTATCATCAACATTGGGTGACAAAATATTTGCTGGTATTTCGGAAACTCTTAATTTCTTGGAAGCTTGGCAACCCCTTTCAATGGAAGTGCTTGTCCACAGTCTCTGCTTAGTGCTACATGAAGCGGAAACAAATCATAGAGACAACTCTGAGAACTGCTTTACTTTGTCAAGTTTCAAAGAGGTACTACAAACCATATTGGATTTAGAGTTCCAAATTCATCTATCTATATAGGAGAGAACAGAGTGAATCCTAAAAATAAAAACTGCTACTGTAGTCGAATGCTTCAACCTAGAAGAACAAAATTTGGTGAGCCAAGTGGGATTTGTGTACTTGTCCTTACCACCAAGTGTCATCAAGATTGCATGAAAAAAGGTTTGCTGGTATTTCGGAAACTCGTAATTTCTTAGAAGCTTGGCAACCCCTCTCAATGAAAGTGCTTTTCCACAGTCTGTGCCAGGGCTATTTGAAGAGGAAACAAACCATAGAGACAAAACTGAGAACTCCTTTACTTTGTCAAGTTTCAAAGAGCTACTACAAACCATGTTGGATTTAGAGTTCCAAATTCATATATCTATATAGGAGAGAACAGAGTAAAACCTAAAATTAAAAACTGCTACTGTAGACGAATGCTTCAACCGAGAAGAACAAAATTTGGTGAGCCAAGTGGGATTTGTGTACTTGTCCTTACCACCAAGTATCATCAAGATTGGGTGAAAAAATATTTGCTGGTATGTTGGAAACTCGTTATTTCTTAGAAGCTTGGCAACCCCTCTCAATGAAAGTGCTTTTCCACAGTCTATGCCAGGGCTACTTGAAGAGGAAACAAACCATAGAGACAAAACTGAGAACTCCTGTATTTTGTCAAGTTTCAAAGAGCTACTACAAACCATGTTGGATTTAGAGTACCAAATTCATCTATCTATATAGGAGAGAAGAGAGTGAAACCTGAAAATAAAAACTGCTACTGAAAACGAACGCTTCAACATAGAAGAACAAAATTTGTTGAGTCAAGTGGGATTTGGATACCGATCATTAGCACCACGTATCATCAACATTGGGTGACAAAATATTTGCTGGTCTTTCAGTAACTCGTAATTTCTTGAAAGCATGGCAACCCCTTTCAATGAAAGTGCTTTTCCACAGTCTCTGCTTGGGGCTACCTGAAGGGGAAACAAATCATAGAGACAAAACTGAGAACTCCTTTACTTTGTCAAGTTTCAAAGAGCTACTACAACCATATTGGATTTAGAGTTCCAAATGCATCTATCTATATAGGAGAGAACAGAGTGAAACCTAAAAATAAAAACTGCTACTGAAAACGAACGCTTCAACATAGAAGAACAAAATTTGGTGAGTCAAGTGGGATTTGGATACCGATCATTACCACCTAGTATCATCAAGAGTGGGTGAAAAAATATTTGCTGGTATTTCGGAAACTCGTTATTTCTTAGAAGCTTGTCAACCCATCTCAATGAAAAGTGCTTTTCCACAGTCTCTGCTTAGCGCTACATGAAGGGGAAACAAATCATAGAGACAAAACTGAAAACTCCTTTACACTGTCAAGTTTCAAAGAGCTACTACAAACCATATTGGATTTAGAGTTCCAAATTCATCTATGTATATAGGAGAGAACAGAGTAAAACCTAAAATTAAAAACTGCTACTGTAGACGAATGCTTCAACCTAGAATATCAAAATTTGGTGAGCCAAGTGGGATTTGTGTACTTGTCCTTACCACCAAGTATCATCAAGATTGAGTGAAAAAATATTTGCTGGTATTTGGGAAACTCGTAATTTCTTGGAAGCTTTGCAACCCCTCTCAATGAAAGAGCTTCTCCAACGTTTGGGCTTGGGGCTACTTGAAGACTAATCAAACCATAGAGAAAAAACTGAGAACTCCTTTATTTTGTCAAGTTTCAAAGAGCCACTACAAACCATGTTGGATTTAGAGTTCCAAATTCATCTATCTATATAGGAGAGAACAGAGTGAAACCTAAAAATAAAAACTGCTACTGTAGACGAATGCTTCAACCTAGAAGAATAGAATTTGGTGAGCCAAGTGGGATTTGTGTACTGATCATTACCAACAAGTATCATCAAGATTGGGTGAAAAAATAATTGCTTGTATTTCGGAAACTAGTTATTTCTTAGAAGCATGGCAACCCCTCTCAATTAAAGTGCTTTTCCACCGTCTGTGCCTAGGGCTACTTGAAGAGGAAAAAAACCATAGAGACAAAACTGAGAACTCCTTTATTTTGTCAAGTTTGAAAGAGCTACTACAAACCATGCTGGATTTAGAGTTAAAATTCATCTATCTATATAGGAGAGAATAGACGGAAAACTAAATATAAAAACTGCAACAGTAGACGAACGCTTCAACCTAGAAGAACAAAATTGGTGAGCCAAGTGGTATTTGTGTACCGATCACTACCACCAAGTATCATGAATATTGGGTGAAAAAATATTTGCTGGTATTTCGGAAACTCGTAATTTCTTGGAAGCTTGGCAACCCCTCTCAATGAAAGTGCTTTTCCACAGTCACTGCTTAGGGCTACTTGAAGCGGAAACAAATCGTAGAGACAAAACTGAGAACTCCTTTATTTTGTCAAGTTTCAAAGAGCTACTACAAACAATATTGGATTTAGAGTTCCAAATTCATATATCTATATAGGGGAGAACACAGTGAAACCGAAATATAAAAACTGCTACTGTAAATGAACGCTTCAACCTAGAAGAACAAAATTTGGTGAGCCAAGTGGGATTTGTGTACTGATCATTACCCCCAAGTATCATCAAGATTCGTTGAAAAAAATATTTGCTGGTATTTCGGAAACTCGTTATTTCTTTGAAGCTTGGTAACCCCTCTCAATGAAAGTGCTTTTCCACAGTCTGTGCCTAGGACTACTTGAAGAGTAAACAAAACATAGACATAAAACTGAGAACTCCTTTATTTTGTCAAGTTTCAAAGAGCTACTGCAAACCATGTTGGATTTAGAGTTCCAAATTCATCTATGTATATAGGAGAGAACAGAGGGAAAATTAAATATAAAAACTGCTAAGGTAGATGAACGCTTCAACCTAGATGAACAAAATTTAGTGAGCCAAGTGGGATTTGTGTGCTGAGCATTACCATCAAGTTTCATCAACATTGGGTGAAAAAATATTTGCTGGAATTTCGGAAACTCGTTATTTCTTAGAAGTTTGGCAACCCCTCTCAATGAAAGTGCTTTTCCACCGTCTGTGCCTAGGGCTACATAAAGAGGATACAAATCATACAGACAAAACCGAGAACTTTTTTATTTTGTCAAGTTTCAAAGAGCTACTACAAACCATTTTGGATTTAGAGTTCCAAATTCATCTATCTATATAGCAGAGAACAGTGTGAAACCTAAATATAAAAACTGCTACTGTAGACGAACGCTTCAACCTAGCAGAACAAAATTTGGTGAGCCAAGTGGGATTTGTGTACCGATCAATACCACCAAGTATCATGAATATTGGGTGAAAAAATATGTGCTGGTATTTCGGAAACTCGTAATTTCTTGGAAGCTTGGCAACCCTCTCAATGAAAGTGGTTTTCCACACTCTCTTCTTCGGGCTACTTGAAGCGGAAACAAATCATAGAGACAAAACCGAGAACTCCTTTATTTTGTCAAGTTTCAAAGAGCTACTACAAACCATATTGGATTTAGAGTTCCAAATTCATCTGTCTATATAGGGGAGAA
The DNA here is from genome assembly GCF_048772815.1 of Callospermophilus lateralis. Taxonomy (NCBI): domain Eukaryota; kingdom Metazoa; phylum Chordata; class Mammalia; order Rodentia; family Sciuridae; genus Callospermophilus; species Callospermophilus lateralis. The sequence goes on along the minus strand of NW_027516423.1, from coordinate 7,132 downwards.
CACAGTGAAACCGAAATATAAAAACTGCTACTGTAAACGAACGCTTCAACCTAGAAGAACAAAATTTGGTGAGCCAAGTGGGATTTGTGTACTGATCATTACCACCAAGTATCACCAAGATTCGGTGAAAAAATATTTGCTGGTATTTCGGAAACTCGTTATTTCTTAGAAGCTTGGTAACCCCTCTCAATGAAAGTGCTTTTCCACAGTCTGTGCCTGGGACTACTTGAAGAGTAAACAAAACATAGACATAAAACTGAGAACTACTTTATTTTGTCAAGTTTCAAAGAGCTACTGCAAACCATATTGGATTTAGAGTTCCAAATTCATCTGTCTATATAGGAGAGAACATAGTGAAACCTAAAAATAAAAACTGCTACTGTAGACGAATGCTTCAACCTAGAAGAATAAAATTTGGTGAGCCAAGTGGGATTGGTGTACTTGTCCTTACCACCAAGTATCATCAAGATTGGGTGAAAAAATATTTGCTGGTATTTTGGAAACTCGTAATTTCTTAGAAGCTTGGCAACACCTCTCAATGAAAGAGCTTTTCCACCGTGTGTGCCTGGGGCTACATGAAGAGGAATCAAACCATAGAGAAAAAACTCAGATCTCCTTTATTTTTTAAAGTTTCAAAGAGCCACTGCAAACCATGTTGGATTTAGAGTTCCAAATTCATCTATCTATATAGGAGAGAACAGAGTGAAACCTAAATATAAAAATTGCTACTGTAGACGAACGCTTCAACCTAGAAGAACAAAATTTGGTGAGCCAAGTGGGATATGTGTACTGATCATCACCAACAAGTATGATCAAGATTGAGTGAAAAATATTTGCTGGTGTTTCGGAAACTCGTTATTTCTCAGAAGCTTGGCAACCCCTCTCAAAGAAAGTGCTTCTCCACAGTCTGTGAATAGGTCTACTTTAAGAGGAAACAAACCATAGAGACAAAACTGAGAACTCCTTTATTTTGTCAAGTTTCAAATAGCGACTACAAACCATGTTGTATTTAGATTTCCAAATTCATCTATCTATATAGCCGAGAACAGAGTGAAACCTTAAATTAAAAACTGCTACTGTTGTCGAACGCTTCTACCAAGAAGGACCAAATTTGTTGAGCAAAGTGGTATTTGTGTACCGATCTTTACCACCACGTATCATCAACATTGGGTGAAAAAATATTTGCTGGTAATTCGGAAACTAGTTATTTCTTAGAAGCTTGGCAACCCCTCTCAATGAAATTGCTTTTCCTCCGTTTGTGCCTGGGGCTACTTGAAGAGGAAACAAACCATAGAGAAAATACTGAGAACTCCTTTTTTTGTCAAGTTTCAAAGAGCCACTACAAACCATGTTGGATTTAGAGTTCCAAATTCATCTTTCTATATAGGAGAGAACAGAGTGAACCCTAAATATAAAAATTGCTACTGTAGACAAACGCTTCAACCTAGAAGAACAAAATTTGGTGAGCCAAGTGGGATTTGTGTACTGATCATCACCAACAAGTATCATGTAGATTGGGTGAAAAAATATTTGCTGGTATTTCGGAACCTCGTTATTTCTTAGAAGCTTGCAACCCCTCTCAATGAAAGTGCTTTTCCACAGTCTGTGCCTAGGGCTACTTGAAGAGGAAACAAACCATAGAGAGAAAACTGAGAACTCCTTTATTTTGTCAAGTTTAAAAGAGCTACTACAAACCATGTTGGATTTAGTGTTCCAAATTCATCTATCTATATAGCAGAGAACAGAGTGAAACCTAAATATAAAAACTGCTACTGTTGACGAACAATTCAACCAAGAAGGACAAAATTTGGTGAGCCAAGTGGTATTTGTGTACCGATCTTCACCACCACGTATCATCAACATTGGGTGAAAAAATATTTGCTGGATATTCGGAAACTCGTTATTTCTTAGAAGCTTGGCAACCCCTCTCAATGAAAGTGCTTTTCCACAGTCTGTACCTAGGGCAACTTGAAGAGGAAACAAACCATAGAGACAAAACTGAGAACTCCTTGATTTTGTCAAGTTTCAAAGAGCTACTACAAACCATGTTGGATTTAGAGTTCCAAATTCATCTATCTATATAGGAGAGAACAGAGTAAAACCTTAAATTAAAAACTGCTACTGTAGCCGAATGCTTCAACCTAGATGAACAAAATTTAGTGAGCCAAGTCAGATTTGTGTACTTGTCCTTACCACCAAGTATCATCACGATTGGGTGAAAAAATATTTGCTGGTATTTCGCAAAATCGTTATTTCTTAGAAGCTTGGCAACCCCTCTCAATGAACGTGCTTTTCCACAGTCTGTGCCTAGGGCTACTTGAAGAGGAAACAAACCATAGAGAAAAAACTGAAAACTCCTTGATTTTGTCAAGTTTCAAAGAGCTACTACAAACCATGTTGGATTTAGAGTTCCAAATTCATCTATCTATATAGCAGAGAACAGAGTGAAACCTAAATATAAACTGCTACTGTAGACGAACGCTTCAAACTAGAAGAACAATATTTGGTGAGCCAAGTGTGACTTGTGTACTGATCATTATCACCACGTATCATCAACATTCGGTGACAAAATATTTGGCTGGTATTTCCAAAACTCTTAATTTCTTGGAAGCTTGGCAACCCCTTTCAATGAAAATGCTTATCCACAGTCTCTGCTTAGGGCTACATGAAGCGGAAACAAATCATAGAGACAACTCTGAGAACTCCTTTACTTTGTCAAGTTTCAAAGAGCTACTACAAACCATATTGGATTTAGAGTTCCAAATTCATCTATCTATATGGGAGAGAACAGAGTGAAACCTAAATATTAAAACTGCTAATGTAGACGAACGCTTCAACATAGAAGAACAAAATTTGGTGAGCCAAGTGGGATTTGTGTACCGATCTTCACCACCAAGTATCATCAAGATTGGGTGAAAAAATATTTGCTGGTAATTCGGAAACTAGTTATTTCTTAGAAGCTTGGCAACCCCTCTCAATGAAATTGCTTTTCCTCCGTTTGTGCCTGGGGCTACTTGAAGAGGAAACAAACCATAGAGAAAATACTGAGAACTCCTTTTTTTGTCAAGTTTCAAAGAGCCACTACAAACCATGTTGGATTTAGAGTTCCAAATTCATCTTTCTATATAGGAGAGAACAGAGTGAACCCTAAATATAAAAATTGCTACTGTAGACAAACGCTTCAACCTAGAAGAACAAAATTTGGTGAGCCAAGTGGGATTTGTGTACTGATCATCACCAACAAGTATCATGAAGATTGGGTGAAAAAATATTTGCTGGTATTTCGGAACCTCGTTATTTCTTAGAAGCTTGGCAACCCCTCTCAATGAAAGTGCTTTTCCACAGTCTGTGCCTAGGGCTACTTGAAGAGGAAACAAACCATAGAGACAAAATTGAGAACACCTTGATTTTGTAAAGTTTCAAAGAGCTACTACAAACCATGTTGGATTTAAGGTTCCAAATTCATCTATCTATATAGGAGAGAACAGAGTAAAACCTTAAATTAAAAACTGCTACTGTAGACGAATGCTTCAACCTAGAAGAACAAAATTTACTGAGCCAAGTCAGATTTGTGTACTTGTCCTTACCACGAAGTATCATCACGATTGGGTGAAAAAATATTTGCTGGTATTTCGGAAACTCGTTATTTCTTAGAAGGTTGGCAACCACTCTCAATGAAAGTGCTTTTCCACAGTCTATGCCAGGGCTACTTGAAGAGGAAACAAACCTTAGAGACAAAACTGAGAACTCCTTTTTTTTGTCAAGTTTCAAAGAGCTACTACAAACCATGTTGGATTTAGAGTATCAAATTCTTCTATCTATATAGGATAGAAGAGAGTGAAACCTAAAAATAAAAACTGCTACTGAAAACGAACGCTTCAACATAGAAGAACAAAATTTGGTGAGTCAAGTGGGATTTGGATACTGATCATTAGCACCACGTATCATCAACATTGGGTGACAAAATATTTTCTGGTCTTTCAGTAACTCGTAATTTCTTGAAAGCATGGCAACCCCTTTCAATGAAAGTGCTTTTCCACAGTCTCTGCTTGGGGCTACCTGAAGGGGAAACAAATCATAGAGACAAAACTGAGAATTCCTTTACTTTGTCAAGTTTCAAAGAGCTACTACAACCATATTGGATTTAGAGTTCCAAATGCATCTATCTATATAGGAGAGAACAGAGTGAAACCTAAAAATAAAAACTGCTACTGAAAACGAACGCTTCAACATAGAAGAACAAAATTTGGTAAGTCAAGTGGGATTTGGATACCGATCATTACCACCTAGTATCATCAAGAGTGGGTGAAAAAATATTTGCTGGTATTTCGGAAACTCGTTATTTCTTAGAAGCTTGTCAACCCCTCTCAATGAAAGTGCTTTTCCACAGTCTCTGCTTAGGGCTACATGAAGGGGAAACAAATCATAGAGACAAAACTGAAAACTGCTTTACACTGTCAAGTTTCAAAGAGCTACTACAAACCATATTGGATTTAGAGTTCCAAATTCATCTATGTATATAGGAGAGAACAGAGTAAAACCTAAAATTAAAAACTGCTACTGTAGACGAATGCTTCAACCTAGAATATCAAAATTTGGTGAGCCAAGTGGGATTTGTGTAACTGATCATTACCACCAAGTATAATCAAGATTGGGTGAAGAAATATTTGCTGGTATTTCGGAAACTCGTAATTTCTTGGAAGCTGGCAACCCCTCTCAATGAAAGTGCTTTTCCACAGTCACTGCTTAGGGCTACTTGAAGTGGAAACAAATCATAGAGACAAAACTGAGGACTCCTTTATTTTGTCAAGTTTCAAAGAGCTACTACAAACCATGTTGGATTTCGAGTTCCAAATTGATCTAACTATATAGGAGAGAACAGAGTGAAACTAAACATAAAAACTGCTCCTGTAGACGAATGCTTCAACCTAGAAGAACAAAATTTGGTGAGCCAAGTGGGAATTGTGTACTGATCATTACCACCAAGTATCATCAAGATTGGGTGAAAAAATATTTGCTGGTATTTCGGAAACTCGTTATTTCTTAGAAGCTTGACAACCCCTCTCAATGAAAGTGCTTTTCCACAGTCTGTGCCTAGGGCTACTTGAAGAGGCATCAAACCATAGAGACAAAACTGAGAACTCCTTTATTTTGTCAAGTTTAAAAGAGCAACTACAAACCATGTTGTATTTAGAGTTCCAAATTCATCTATCTATATAGGAGTAAACAGAGGGAAAACTAAATAAACAAATTGCTACTCTAGACGAACGCTTCAACCTAGAAGGACAAAATTTGTTGAGCCAAGTGGGATTTGTATACTGATCATCACCACCAAGTATCCTCAAGATTGGATGAAAAAATGTTTGCTGGTATTTCGGAAACTCGTTATTTCTTAGAAGCTTGGCAACCCCTGTCAATGAAAGTGCTTTTCCACAGTCTGTGCCTAGAGCTACTTGAAGAGGAATCAAACCATAGAGACAAAACTGAGAACTACTTTATTTTGTCAAGTTTCAAAGAGCTACTACAAACCATGTTGGATTTAGAGTTCCAAATTCATCTATCTATATAGCAGAGAACAGAGTGAAACCTAAACATAAAAACTGCTACTGTAAACGAACGCTTCAAAGTAGAAGAAAAAAATTTGGTGAGCCAAGTGGGATTTGTGGACTTGTCATTACAACCACGTATCATCAAGATTGGGTGAAAAAATATTTGCTGGTATTTCGGAAACTCGTAATTTCTTGGAAGCTTGGCAAACCCTCTCAATGAAAGTGCTTTTCCACAGTCTCTGCTTAGGGCTACTTGATGCAGAAACAAATCATAGAGACAAAACTGAGAACTCCTTTATTGTTTCAAGTTTCCAAGAGCTACTACAAACCATATTGGATTTAGAGTTCCAAATTCATCTATCTATATAGGAGAGAACAGAGTGAAACCTAAACATAAAAACTGCTACTGTAAATGAACGCTTCAACCTAGAAGAACAAAATTTGTTGAGCCAAGTGGGATTTGTGGGACTTGTCATTACAACCACGTATCATCATGATTGGGTGAAAAAATATTTGCTGGTATTTCGGAAACTCGTAATTTCTTGGAAGCTTGGCAACCCCTCTCAATGAAAGTGCTTTTCCACAGTCTCTGCTTAGGGCTACTTGAAGCGGAATCAAATCATAGAGACAAAACTGAGAACTCCTTTATTGTTTCAAGTTTCAAAGAGCTACTACAAAGCATATTGGATTTAGAGTTCCAAATTCATCTATCTATATAGGAGAGAACAGGGTGAAACCTAAATATAAAAACTGCTACTGTAGACGAACGCTTCAACCTAGAAGAACAAAATTTGGTGAGCCAAGTGGGATTTGTGTACCGATCTTCACCACCAAGTATCATCAAGATTGGATGAATAAATATTGCTGGTAATTCGGAAAATCGTTATTTCTTAGAAGCTTGGCAACCCCACTCAATGAAAGTGCTTTTCCACCGTTTGTGCCTGGGGCTACTTGAAGAGGAAACAAACCATAGAGACAAAACTGAGAACTCCTTTATTTTGTCAAGTTTCAAGGAGCCATTACAAACCATGTTTGATTTAGAGTTCCAAATTCATCTATCTATATAGGAGAGAACAGAGTGAAACCTAAACATAAAAACTGCTACTGAAAACCAACGCTTCAACCTAGAAGAACAAAATTTGGTGAGTCAAGTGGGATTTGTGTACCGATCGTAAACACCAAGTATCATCAAGATTGGTTGAAAAAATATTTGCTGGTATTTCGGAAACTCGTAATTTCTTGGAACCTTGGCAACCCCTCTCAAGGAAATTGCGTATCCACCGTCTGTGCCTAGGGCTACTTGAAAAGGAAACAAACCATGGAGACAAAACAGAGAACTCCTTTATTTTGTCAAGTTTCAAAGAGCCACTACAAACCATGTTGGATTTAGAGTTCCAAATTCATCTATCTATATAGCAGAGAACAGAGTGAGACCTAAACATAAAAACTGCTACTGTAGACGAACGCTTCAACCAAGAAGAACAAAATTTGGTGATCCAAGTGGGATTTGTGAACTGATCATTACCACCAAGTATCATCAAGATTGGGTAAAAAAATATTTGCTGGTATTTCGAAAACTCGTA
>NW_027516422.1:0-110000 GCF_048772815.1 Callospermophilus lateralis | reverse complement strand
TAGATTCAGATGGACATGTGTGTTCCCAGACTTGTATAATCTAGGACTGTGAAAGTATTTAGGAAGTGTGATGGCTGAGTATTCATTCTCAAATAGTAGATGGGTAGTGTGTGTTTCCACTGAGATAATATAGAAGTTATATTTATATGGGAATACAAATTAAGAGGATTAGGTACTGACAGTGTATATGGGTTATTATGACATGGTGCGACTTGTGAATAATTATTAAGAAGAGTGTTTGAATGGAGTATTTTGGTGAATACTTTTCGATATTCACAAAATATTGATTTTTTAATTTAATTTCATTTTTTTGTTTAGGGAAGGGTGTGACATTAGAGTGCAGGGTAAAATATGTGTATTAAGGCAATACATGTGTTATGTATGTATTTGGGAAATGACAATGAGTAGATTGTAGGTGACATCATTGTTGTGTACATTTGGAGAGGGTTGAGAAACTTTATGTGTTTTTTGGAGTTGGTGTTTGCGTATCAAGTGATTCTGTTAATATGGACTCATGTTTATGTGTGTATGTGGGTGGTTGTACCTGTGTCATTTAGGGTTAAGAATGTTACATTTTTGTAATCAGGGTATTTCGGGTTCCACTTAATCTTAGGGAAGTTCAAAGAGATTTTTATGCACACATGCCACCCAGCCACAGAGCCCTGTGAACACGTCTTGCTGAGGCACATACATGTTAAGATGCACACTCATTAAAACCCCTTTCACCACAGATATCATTAAAACACCTCACATTTAGAAACAGGTGCATGACCCACAACTCACTGCCATTCCAACAAAAACACAGATGCATAAATCACCTTTATCCCTGCTTTCCCCAAATACACACACCACCACTTCCTTTCTAAAAAATATATACATATCCACAAATACACCTGCGTGTTATCACCCAGGTACTGACGGACATGCAATTATAATGTATACTTTCCAAATGCAGGCTTATACATTCCTATATACTCTACACTTCCTGAAGGCATGCACATGATATAACCAAACACTGAGTATGCATGCACACAGAAATACAACATACAACACCCCTACACACACACACACACACACACACACACACACAATAAACCCTATTTGTTACCAGAACTCACAAAAACAAAACCATAAGTACTCTGGAAAATCTCACAGACTTGAGCCTCTCATCAGAAATACAACATACACAACACCTTGCTTCTGTCTCTTCTTGCTTTACACAGAATTTAAAGTACACTGCAGAGCAGATAGGCTTAACTGAACTTTCCAACAAAAACCAAAAGACGACAAATTCTTCACAACAGTACCAACAACATTCTCCAGAATAGACAACAGATTAAGTCATAAAACAAACCTTAACAAATTTTAATAGCTAAAAATCATTTGAAATAACTTTTTTTCTGAACCCAATGTAATAAAACTGGAAACCTACAACAGGCGGAACTTCAGAAACATCCTGCATGTCTGCGATTATAACAAAAGGCTCTCAAATAGCAGAGTCAATGACAAACAGAATGGAAATTTTTAAAGATTCTTGAGAAAAATGATAGAAACACAAAATAAAAAACCCTATATCATAGAGCAGAGGCAATTTTAAGATTAGAGCAGTACATACCTATATCAAAAAAGAAAACAACCAAGACTTCCTCTTCAAGCAGATAGAAAATCAAGAACATGCCTGACCCAAAGCTAGTAGAAGAAAAAATACTAAACATCAGAGAAGAGGTAAATAAAATAAAGATTAAATATTATTTTAAAAATATCAACAACAGAAAGAATTTACTTACTTACTTACTTACTTACTTACTTATGCCTAGGATTGAACTCAGAAGCAACCACTCACTGAGAGATGTCTCCAGACCTAGTTTGTTTTTTTATTGAGAGACAGGGTCCCATAGAGTGGCTCACTGCCTTACTTTTGCTGAGGCTGTCTTTGAACTTGCCTTCCTCTTGCCCCTCCTTGAGGATCTAAACTGTTCATGTCAATGGTTAAGAGTACAGCTTTGCCATTGAACTCACTTAAGCAGTGGGAAGATCATGATGCTGTATAATATGAGCATTCCCAGACATGACACCTACGGACATCTTCGCATTGGCTTTGTTCACAGAAAGCATGAGACTCACCTTTCAGGACTCTGCTTGGTGCATGGTTTGGCTTCTTCGCTTTTTTGGTGGAGGTTTTCTGTTGGAGACTAAACCCAGAACATCATGTATGCTCGGCAAGTGCTTCCCCATGGAGCTGTGCCCCCAGCCAAACTTGGCCTTTCTTGGTGATCAGAGAAAGTGTCTGTTGGACTCTATTTTTAATGACTTACTGGGAAACTTCATGTCCTCTGATTCTACCTCTTCTGCAGATCCAGTTGAAGGCAAAGGTGCTGTGGCGATCCATCCCCCTTTTCATCTTCTTAGTCTGCTGTCAGGTCAATCCGGTCTCCTGTGCTGTTGTTGGGGAAAGGGGGAGAGGGGAGAACCATGTGCCACTCCTTTGGTTTCTACTTGTTTCCAGATCCTTTGTTTGGTATTATGGCCTCAGATTCTGTGGACCCTTTCTACTTGATGTGAGGGATTCTGGCCTCCAACAGAGGGAGGCTCAGACTCAATGTGCCTCTTTTCTGCTGGACCAGCACCATTTAGTTGAACTACAGCCTTTCTGTGGAGCTAAGAGAATGGGCAGCTCTGTGACCTGGAAAGTCTGCATGTGCCATGTCAAATAGCCTGATCAATGGTGCATTCAGCCTGGGAAACACCATCTTCTTTAGAGTTGGGTTTGAATGCAATACAAAACCTGGAAGAGCAAGATAAGTCTCTGCTTGAGAATTTCTGAAAACTTAAAAAAACTAGAGTGTTTGAAATCCCTGAAATGAGATGGTGAGTAGACATAGAACACTCACTAGAACTCTCTAGTGGTTTCTCAGCTGCATCTTTTTCATATCTACAGGTGAAATATATGGATCAAAACCACGAGTGACAGTGGAGGGTCAAATCTAACCAGTCACCTGTGTGTCTAGAAATGATTTTCTTGTGTATGTTGATGGTGCATTTGATGGACACGGTTTAAAAATGGGGTTCCAAAAAGGTTCCAGTCACTCAGAATCAGAGCTCATCTGAACATGATGGAAAGGGAAGGTTGATTCCCAACTAGATCCAAATGTGCCAGCCCCATTTGCAGAGTCAGGAAATGATTGGAATGTTCTCCAGTTTTATGAACTGATGAAGGACGGGCCTCTCTGTCCTCTGTCCATCAAGAATGGATCTGTCCATGGGGATGGGAATGCAGCAGGCTCTTGAGGGGTACGTGAGTTTCCAAACAGAATGACATGGTGTCCGGTGGGCTTGACAGAGGGACTCAGTTGTGTTCTTATCTTTGGTTTTGGGGTGTTATGCTATAATTGCTGCCAGCAACCTGAAGCCCATCCAATGTGGAAAAGGGGTCACATTCAATTCTGTAGGTTCATTTTATTAAATAATGTCTTGCTTTCTTGAGCTCACAGGGGCTTTGTGGCTGCCCGTTTCCTTAGGCACACTCATGGAGCTCAGTATCTCTGCAATGGTCACCTTGGGCCTCATCATGCAGCTCTTGGCTTGCACCAAGATGATTGAAGTGGGTGACACCCCAAAAGACCAAGCCCTCTTCAACGTGAGCCCAGAACTTCAAGAAAGATCATGGGTAAATTTCTGGTGTCTAGTTGAGAATTTGAATTGGCTCTAAAATTGGGGGCATTAAAACAGCCCAGTTTGGCCTGTGTGCTTTGCCTGCCGACCCTGTAGGTGCTCCATGGCCTGTTAGTGAGAGAGCACTTCTGGGAGGTGCTGGGAATGGGGGAAGGCCAGGCAGGGCAGGGGAGGGCAGGAATGCCCCAGAGCATGGACTTGAAGGATCAGTGCATGGAGGTCACCCCTTCACCAGCCATGATTTTCATACCTCACGAAGGAGGTGACATCTACTTCAGAGCTGTCATAAGTATTCAATCAAAGCCAGATGCTGTGGAGTATGCCTCTAATTACAGCAGCTTTGGAGGCTGAGGCAGAAGGATTACTATTTGGAGGTCAACCTCAGCAACTTAGTGAGGCCCTAAGCACCTCAGTGAGACCCTGTTTCTAAATAAAATAAAAAATGGCTGGGGATGAGACTCAGAGGTGAAGCACGTCTGCTCAGTCCTCAGTATTAAAAAAAAAGAGGATTAAATTAAATAATCACTCTCACAGTGCCTAACACATGGTAGTTATTTAGCAAGTGCTATTTTTCCTTCTGTATTTAAAAGGATTTAATGAGCAAAAAGGTGATCCTCTCAGTCCAGCTCTGCTGTTGATTAGATTTTTTGATGTGGAAGAAATTTAGATAATAGTTCTGGAGTCTCAGTTTCTACATGCTGTTAAACTAGGTTAAGAGTATTGGCTGTATCAAATGATAGGCAGCCCCAATAATGGGGTCCAGCCTCAGAGTCAGCCAAGCCTAGCCTCTGTTAACTGGAATGTGCTATTTAGAAAACAATATTTACAATTTTCTACTCTGCCATCTTCCATACAGCATGTCTTTGAGATCTTAAGTTAGTAGGTTAACTAATTCAGTGAGAAATCCATCTAACTTAAATTGTGAGTTTCAGACACAAATCAAGATTGTAGAATATATTCATGTATTAATGCATTAATCATTAATGAATTAAGTAATGCATTATTAAATATTATGTAATGCATTTATTATTCAATGCCTTAAATTAATGCATTATCCTTCTAAAGCACTAATAAGTGGTTTTGTTTTTTAATTTTTATTTTTGACATTTTATAATATACTTGGCTTACTCCTTGATTTCTTCTGTAAGTAGCATATTGTTTAGGCTCCAAGTGATGGAGAAAGTTTTGTTTTTTATTTTGCGGTTGATTTCCAAGTTCATACCTTTATGATCCAATAAAATGCATGCTAGTATCTCTAGCATTTTGTATGTGCTAAGAGTTGCTTTGTGGCACATTGTATGGTCTATTTTAGAGAAGGATCCATGTGCTGCTAGAGGAAAGTGTATGCACTTGGGGCAGGTTGAAATATTCTGTATATGTCAGATAAGTCTAAGTTATTGATTGTGTGATTGAGTTCTATAATTTCTTTATTCAACTTATGTTTGGAAGATCTATCCAGTGATGAGAGAGGTCTGTTAAAGTCAACCAAGATTATTGTGTTGTGGTCAATTTGACTCTTGAACTTGAAAAGAGTTTGTTTGATGATCATAGCTGCACCAAGTTTTGGGGCATATATATTTATGATTGCTATGGAATATTGGCGTAGGATTCCTTGAGCAGTATGTAATGTCAATCTTTATCCGTTTTGATTAACTTTGACTTGATGTCTACTTTATTTAATATGAGTATTGAAACCCCTGCTTCCTTACACAGTCCATGTGAGTGGTATGGTTTTTCCAAATCTATTACTTTCAGTTTGTATATGTCTTTTCATATCAGATGAGTTACCTTCAGGCAGCATATTGTTGGGTCTTTTATTTTATCAAATCTGCAACCCATAACTTTTTTGTTGTTGTTGTTGTTGAGTATAAGCCATTAACATTTAGGGTTACTATTGAGACATGGTTTGTATTTCCAGGCATATTTGCTTATTTTTGTTATTTAACTTGACTTGGTTTTCCTCTTTGATTAGTTTTTTCCTTTACTGCATACCTCCCTCTGTTGATTTTCATGCTGTTTTTCTTTTCCTTTTCATGAAATATTTTTGCAAGGATGTTTTGTAGCACCAGTTGTCTAGTTATAAATACTTTCAACTTTTGTTTATCATGGAAGGTTTCTATTTCATTTTCAAATCTAAAGCTTAATTTTGCTGAATACAAGATTCTTGATTGGCACCAATTATCTTACAGAACTTGATATATGTTGTTCCAGGATCTTCTAGCTTTCAGGGTCTGGGTTAAAAAAATCTGCAACTATCCCAATTGGTTTTCCCCTATATGTAATCTTATTCCTTTTTCTCGTGGCTTTTAATATTCTCTCCTTATTCTGTATGTTGGGATTTTCATTATACTGTGCCTTTATATGGATCTGTTGTGATTTTGTACATTTGGCATCCTGTAGGTCTCTTGAATTTGGATTTCCAATTTATTCCTCGTGTTTGGAAAGATTTCTGGTATTATTTCATTGAATAGATTGTATATTCTTGTGATTTCGTCCTCTATGCCTTCTTCTATCCCAATGACTCTTAAATTTTAGCTCTTAAATAACTCTGAAATTTTAAAAAATCATTTTTTGAACTTTTGTTCTTTGCATTATTTTAAAAACATCTTCTTAAGTTTTTCTCTCATGGCATAATCTTAGTATACTTCAGATATGAGAGGAAATGTATTTTTAAAAATGCACCTTCTGCCCTTGAAGGGCACTGTAGTGACTGAACAGTACATGAAATTTGAATACTTTTCAAATCACTTCACCAAGGACTTGCCTGACCGAGTTCATGAATGTTGCATCAGCACACAGTTAATTCAGAGAGAATTTGCCCTTGCTATGAGAAGAAAAGTTTCCTAGAAATCTTTCACTGTTACTCCCTCTGTCACTGTGTAGTCAAGGGCCATATGTCTTTCATGGAGGCCTTCTTACCAGTCTCTTGGGGTAGACATTGAAAGATCATCAGTGCTATGAATTATTTGGTCCCTAATACCTTACTATTATTCAGTACAGGTTCTAGAACCACTTTCATCTACACAGGGGTGGAGTTGGTGGACAAAAAGCTCAGCTGGAAGACAATGTTTTCTTTTATTTTGTTTGTCTAGATGGTAAGACAAATGAACAAACAAGTCCCTCATCTTGCTGCACTGAGCACAGAAAAGCAAAGGCAATGATCACTTAAGTGATCAGCAGGCAGGCTGGTCATGTCATTTTTGGGCAAAGAGTTCAGAGATAGAAGTTCATAGGTTAGTTGACAGTGTCAGCTCCACCTTCAGTCACAATTCTTTGGAAAGGATGAATACACATATTGTGCCTTAAAACTTTAGTAGACACTGCACCTCATACACCATTGGGTTCAAAGGGTACTCAAGGACTGAAGTGGCTGATGCCAATGTGTAAGGTATTTGTATGGTGTGTAGATCAACCCAGCCTCTGGCCCTGGAGGGACAATCACAGCAGTAGTGTGAGGAGTTCCTTTTGGCATGACAGAGGTCTGTATTTGTCTGATCAAAGGCATTATGGTAGGGTCACATAGAGAAGAGTACTCAGAGTCACTGGTATGTGCAGCCCCTCTTGACTGAGGGTAATTCTGGCTATTAGGGATTTGGTGCCAAATGAGGTACTTTGCTCAAGACAGAGCTAACACTCAGTGTACTCCAGCATTTCCTGCTGACTGAAGGTAGATATTTTCTAGATTGTCCAATGTATCTTAATCCGTCTACTGATTTGTGACTTTAAAAAGAGAAACTTATAACATGAGTAGTTTTTTATTAAGTGTGTATATAGGTAGAAGAATGATACATAATTTTAATATTTTGCTTTATTTTAATATCATTTCCCCCCTTAACATCTGCATTTTTTGTGTGTGTTGCTAAGGTTGTAACCCAGTACCGTGCACACTATGCACACATGCTTTACCATTGAATTGTGCCACAGTGCAAAATTTTAACTTTAGATTGATCAGTTTTATGCCTTCATGTCCAATGTTATTTTTCCCATGGTTGAATTTAGGTAGTCCTTTCTGTTGCTCTTAACAATACTAAAGGTGGACAAATATGGATTCTTTGAAGATTGCTTTGGTAAAGTAATTGGTTATTCAAATCCACAGTCTTATCAAGTTAACAAATAAATAAATAAACCCTGATTTGAAGACCCATTACAGTTTTAAAAAATCTTTATTTGGGACACATAAACCTTACTTAGGAGATATTCATTCTTTTCAGTATCATCTAATTTTATTTTGCTTTCTTCTCATGTGAAAATCTCAGAATGATAAATTAAATCTTTTAAAAAATTCCCTCCAGCTCTTGAAGAAAAACATTATAAACCATGCATACATCTGAAATAAACATGAGAAAATAATGATTGATAATGCTGAAAATGGAGTTTTGAGATGAACCAAAGTTTCTCAGTTTGCTGATTGCATCTGTGTGCTTGTCTCATAAATTTTGAAGAAAAAAATCTGTTTAAGGAAGAAGAAATAGAACTCCCATCATTTGGTATGAGGAATGATACCAGAAAAGAAAAACTCATTTTAGTGTGCCAACTTAGGAGTTTCCTGATGGTTTTGGGC
This sequence comes from Callospermophilus lateralis, assembly GCF_048772815.1. Taxonomy (NCBI): domain Eukaryota; kingdom Metazoa; phylum Chordata; class Mammalia; order Rodentia; family Sciuridae; genus Callospermophilus; species Callospermophilus lateralis. The sequence goes on along the minus strand of NW_027516422.1, from coordinate 101,767 downwards.
AGAACACGGAGCAAAATGCATTTAGAATAGGCTTTGGAAAAGGCATCCTGACTACCATATGGTTTCACTTCATCCTTTCAGTGACCCATCCTTTTTTCTTCAAAAAGGAATTTGTTGAAGGTGTTCCCACAAGTGGGTTTCAAGGTCTTTTACTTTTGAAATAGGCCTTGATGGTGCCAATTAATATATCTTCCAGTTAGACTCCAGGTGTTGTTGAGTGAGGCCCATTATCCTGATTACATGGTCATTATAATATCTATTCTATTTTATACTTATTCACTGTGAACAGAGAATCCTAGATTTGGATATGTGAACAGAGAGCTAGAAAACTAGGGGTTTATTCTGAGTCCTATGGAGAGCTCAGCTGAAGTTCTGCATCTCAGAATTTTGTTCTGGATTTGAGATACTGCTTCCACTACATTTAAAAATCTCAGGACTCATGAAGAGAATGAGTTAAAAGCCAGCATCATCAAATTAATGAGACACTAAGAAACTCAAACGGACCCTGTCTCTAAATAAAAATATAAAAAATGGGTGGGGATGGGAATCAGTGGATGAATGCCTCCGGGTTGAATTTCTGGTACAAAAAAAAAAATCAACACACACACACACACACACACACACACACACAACACACACTCACTTACACACACAAAAATAAAATAAATAAATAAACAAACAAACCCTCGTGAGTAACAAGCCCTAAATCAGGAGCCTTTCTCATTCAGGAGTACAACAAATGGATTTGGGGTTCTCTCCTGATAATTATTCCAGTCTTCTCCACACAATCTGGGACATGCTGGACTCATGGCACATGGATGCTCACATAGGGTTTCAGAAAGTAGCTGAAAACACCATACAATGATGGAACAAAATGCCAAGGTTTTCAACTGCCAATCTAAGCCTCACTAGACTAGTCAGAGGGAGGTGAAGGCTAAGCTTCCACAGAGTGACCCTGTGGTCACAAGACTCTGGAGAGGACCATGAGGAGTCACTAGCCACAACTCCCAGTTTCCACCATTGCCACTCCTGTCAGCTTTAAGCCACCTTCCTACCCAGTCTCAAGGTAGCAAGGCACACTTACCATTTCCTGGCTTTCAGGGTCCTCATCGTTCTCCCTGTGGTTTGTTTTCAGATTCTGCATAGAACAGACACCTGGGTTCCAGATTCAGGACAGAAGAAGCCTACAAAAAGATTGAAAAAATGGCGAGCTCCAGATACCAAGGGAACAGAAGATTGTGGAAGCCCTTCCCCTCATCACCGGCTGCCTGAGGATTGGACAGTTCTCACCTAAGAGACTGATTGGTCAAGGCTTCAGGCACTGCCTCCAACCTGAGCCAAGTGGGCACAAAATCAAAGTCTGAATGACAGGCTGCTCCATTGTCATTGTTAACCAACTACAGATCAGAACTGAGAATATAGCTTAGTCAGTAGAGTGCTTGTTTTGCTGTTATAAGGCCATGAATTCAATCCCTTGTACTACACGCATACTCTCCCCCCCAAAAAAAATTGAGTAAAGGACTTTGGAAACTAGGGTTATGGATCAGTGGTAGAGAACTTCCCTAGCATGTGTGAGGTACTGGGTTGAACACCCAGCACCGCATTAAAAAGCCAACCTAGAGGGGATGTGGCTCAAGCGGTAGTGCACTCGCCTGGCATGTGGGCAGCCCAGGTTGGATCCTCAGCACCACATACAAACAAAGATGTTATGTCCGCCCAAAACTAAAAAATATTTTAAAAAAGCCAACAAACTACTAATGGTACTGTGTCCATCTACAACAAAAAATATTCAAGAAAATAAAAAGACTGTGTATTGGACTTGTGCAGCCTCACTACATAAATCATAAACACATTTTAGAAATAATATGTACATATATGTCTTCAGACAGTGTTTAAATTTTTCCTGTGATTTTTTTTTCAAGTAACTAATATTACAGATATGCTTCACAACCCTGAAATTGTCCCCAAATCAATTCTCCTTCTTCTTCTTCTTCTTCTTCTTCTTCTTCTTCTTCTTCTTATTATTATTATTATTATTATTATTATTAGCCTGTTAATTGCATTAAATGCCTCTGTATTGGGTTATTTTAGTGCAAAATTTTCTTCCAATAATAGGTCCTAGCCCAGAGAGAAATGTATTGACACTTATAACTGTTTATAAGGTTAAAGCAATTTGTGAATAAATATGTATATCTTTTTTATGAAAATGATATCACAATTATTTTAATATTTTTTAAATCTTTCTATTCTTTGTCTAATAAAAACACAGTTTGAGCATTAAACTCATTAGCAATGTCCTTATATTCCTTCCTCCAAAAAAGTGACTCACAAGTATAATTCAAATTATTGAGACTCATAAATTTTTGATCCTTTATTTGAACTAGTGAAGTCTAAAGATTTTCTTTTTATTTTGACCTTTAAATGAAGCCCACTTTTTATAGCTTTCTTGTTGTATAACTGACCTTTAATATTCTTCAAATTTTACCCCCATTCTGATCACTTTGGACTATTGATGTTTTGATGGAGGGGATCTCAAAGTGGTCATGCACAAGGTAGGAAATGGATATAGTAAGATATAAGACTGGTGATTCGTGAGTATGTAGATTTTGCAATACAAAATAAGTATTGGTGGATAGTATGGGGTAGGGAGAAAAAGAGCAATGAAAAAAAGAAGAAAATCTTGAACAGTAGAGGGGTTCACAGGTTCCATGTCTACAATGACAGTGTGAATATAGAGGGTAGTGTTCTTGGAAGCAGCAATAAAATTTGAGAGAAAGAAGAAGGTAATTTTTTGCACAGTTCCCAAGTGAGAGAGCCAGGTCAATGGTTCTTTGTTCAACTCTTCCCACCTAGGAGTGGAATTTATAGTTCATAGGGTATGTCTCAGTAAATAGTAAAACACCATTTCTATGTACCTGTACACTTTTTCATGGCTACAAGCTGACTTTGACAATTTCAATCGCATTACATGTGATTAATTCATTCATTACATTATTTATTTGTTTTTTTTATTAATTCACTTATTCTTTAGTTGTCATTGTTTTTACATTACTTGTGATTACATAATTGCATAAATATTCTGAATGTTGAAGTTTTATTAAATATTGTTTTATGTTTTTATTCATACATTTAATTTTCATTGAAATGTTTTTTCTTTGCCAAGCCTGATTTATATTACACGTCAATCTTCATTTATGAAGAGTAGATAAAATCACATGATTCCAAATAACTCAAGGATTTATCATCTTGGCAGAACCCTAATCACCCACTAAAATTGACGCAGTCTTTGTCAACTAAAAACTGTGTAAAAAGTCCTCTATTTTCTTATATACAGTTTAATAAAGAATTCCTCTCTCACTTTTATATTTTGGAGAGTAGACTAACTTCCTAAGCAGTAGTTAATAACCTAGGTGAGATTTCCAACTAGTTCATTATTACTTTTAAATTATTTACATCCTTGACACTATGAGTGTCACTGATTACTTTTTTTTAATTTTTGCAAGATCTCTCTCTCTCTCTCTCTCTCTCTCTCTCTCTCTGTCTCTCTCATATGACAAATTGAAATCAGATATGCTTTTTCACAAAGAAACACTCTCAGCCTTTCATAAATTATTCTATAAAGAAAAAGGGTTTTGCTGTTTTTCTTAGAGCCTCACTAAGTTACTGAGGCTGGCTGACTTTAATCTAATGTTATAGAAGTTTGATATATATATATAGTGAATATAGAGGGTAGTGTTCATTTGACTCTTTCTCTTGGGGTTCGTGCCAGAGTTACCTTCTTCTTTTATTACTACCTTATTTCTGCCTCCAAAGAAACTACCCTTTACCCTCATACTACCATTGATCCACCATTAGACTTTTAAAATCTGAACTCTTCAGCTGGTCATTCTTTCCCCTCTTTCCTTCAGAGCACTTTTTTTCTCTACCCGTACCTGTTCCACCAATACTTTTTCATGAATACTCCCTACTACATACTAAATATCCACCAATTTCACATCCTGTCCCATCCCTGTTCTGATTTTCCATGGATCACTTTCAGATCCCCTCCACCCATATATCAATAGTCCAGAGTAAGGTCAGGCCAGGGTGTTATATATGCAGGTTTTTCAAGTCATTTACATAAAAATAAGCCTATTATTTGGGATGTATTCTGTCTTAGGTTAAAAAAGAAAATCTACAGACTGCACTGTTAAACTGAATTGTTTAAAATTCATTAATCTCAATAATTGGAAAAAGAAATTCTATAAAAAGGAGAATAAAGAAAAGAACATAATACATAAAAGCGACAAATTTGAAGACACACCAAGTGTATATATCAAAGAGTGTCACATATTGATGCTTTCAAAAGACAAATTAATTTGAAATAAATGTCGTTAATGTGAGATGTAGTAATCATTTATTAATTATATATAATGGTAGTATATATGTATATGTACAAAATGCATCTAATATAATTATGAGTATACATTGCAAAAAATGAACTCTACAGTATATTTTTTTTTAATTTTGCTGAAAACACTATAAATAGCTATGTCTGGGTTTATGTATTACCAAATGTTCAGGATACATTTTGTACTTTCTAAAGTTTACAACTGACCAACAGACCCTTTTTTTTCAATTTTTGAAAGGAGTAGTGTTTATTTTCAGGTAGAACATATGCCATCATTTATCTTTAAATTTTAAATACTTTTAAAATTATATATGACATCAGAATGCATTACACTTTTTATTACACATATAGAGCAAATTTTTTATTTCTCTGGTTTTATACAAAATATATTTACATGAATTCACTTCCTTGTACATGTACTTTATATAACAAAATACATCATATTCCACCATCATTTCTAACCCTATGATCCCTCCCCTCACCTCCCAACCCCCCCCCCCAGGTCATTTTGATACATACTGATGTATGCTGTAAAGTTATAGAAAAGAGTATATAACTTATAATAATATGAAGAGATAAAGTTTTGTAACTAATGCATAGAATAATAATAAAAATAATAATAATAATGAACTTGCCATTTAGACATTAATAAATTTTACATTTGGCACTACTGACATCTTTTCCAAAAAAAAAAATTGACATCTTTTCCAAAAAAGGGGGGGTTGATTTGTGGGGAAAATGGTATTCTATGCTTTCTTAATGTAAAGAATATATTATTTTCAGAAGTAATATATATTTCAATATAATAGTAAAATAGAACCAGGTCTCATGGCACATACCTCTAATCCCACTGGATTGTGAGGCTAAGGCAAAATAATCCTGAGTTTAAGGCCAGCCTCAGAAACTTAGCAAGGCCCCAAGCAACTATGTGTGACTCAGTCTCTGTGTGCCCCTAATTTAAATTTCCAGTAAGAAACAACAAAAACAAAAAGAATACAAAGTATTGATGAGGACACAAAACAAATTCTCATGAACTAAAGATGGAGTAAAAGTTGCTGTTATTTCATCATGAATATATATATATATATATATATATATATATATATATATATATATATATATACACACACACACACACACACACACACACACACACACACACACATATGAAATACTCGTCACCAAGATGCTTAGACCTGTGGAAATTTTAGTATGTGTGTACCATTACAGTGTACAAGTATGTGATAGCATAAGACTAGACCTCTACTTGTTAATGCAGTGGAAATCTGGGGCCTAGGAGGAAAGAGGAGGTCATTCAGAAAAATAAATAAATACAGTTTGAGAAAAAATGGTTTCTGGAGCCCAGAAATATTTTTGGTTTAATTAGAGTACAAAATAACACATAAGTATTATATTGAAGTTACATCTGTTAAATACATCACGTGTATAATGGATTTCAAGGAAAATACGTGGAACTTATCACAAACTAAATAAGAATTTACAAAAGCCCATAAAATAGCATGTACATAAATAAAACTAATCATTACAAAGACAACTATTTTAACTCAATTTAATATATAATATTTTACTATCAAAATTTTAGCATGTTTTTCTCTAAATACAAGAAGAGAGCTGGACCTGTTGGTGCACAGTTGTAATCCCAGTACCTTGGTAGGCTAAGACAGGTGTATTGTGAGCTCAAAGCCAGCATCAGCAAAAGTGAGGCCCTAAGCAACTCAGTGAGACACCGTCTCTAAATGTCATAAAAAATAGGCTTGGGGATGTGGAAAAATTCCCCTGAGTTTAATTCCAAGTACCAAATTAAAGAAAAGAAGGGACGAAAAAAAAGAATAAATTTATCGTAGAAATAAAATATATGTAAAATACCCCCAAACCTTTTTAAAAAACCAAATAATATAGTTATTGTACTGAGACATACTTAATGTATATTATGAAACTATATTGCAATAATACAGACCAATAAATCATAATATTAATCAAATCTGAAACCATATGTAGATCAATAGTATTGTTAAGAGCAATAGAAAGGTGTATGTAAAACTAACCATATGAAAACTAACATTAAACATTAATGAATGAATCTATCCAACCTAAAGTTAGAAATGGGACATAGTGGCAAAGTTCACTGTTAGAGTGTGTGTGCAGAATGTGCAAGATAGTCAGTTCCAATCTTAGCAACACTATAAAAAGCAAATATTAAGAGGGAATGATGTTGAAAATAAAGCAGAATATTAAATGAGACACTCTCCCTCCATCTATAGATACATTTAAGGAAAAAAAAAACTACTGTGAGTGTCTCTTTGGCAAAATCATGAGTGAGTAGAGAGATTTAGATACACTAGATATTAGTACAGTCTTAAAAAATGTACCACATTTGGGACAAAATCCCCAAATACCATCATCAGCTCTAGTGAACAGAAATGTGAGAGAGGGGCTGAGGATGTAGCTCAGTTTTCAGAGGGCTTGCCTTGAATGCACAAGGCCCTGGGTTTAATCTCTAGCAACCCCCTACCAAAAAAAAAGAAAAGAAAAAGAAAGAAGAAAATATGAAAGAAATGATACAAAAAATGGTGATATCTAGGAGCCATAAACGCCTTCACAAGTGTTTCATCAGCTGTGACCAAGACACAAAAATACCCAAATATCAAAGCTGTCAATTTATCTCAAAACAACATCTGCCAGCATATTTTCCCAATTACTGTTGCTGACAGATGAAGTTCACTCTAGCTTTAATTGTAGGTGAAATAAGGAGGAATCCAGTAAACCTCTCTTAGCTTGAGTGAGATTTTAGCACTTCCTGAATCCTGCCCCAACCCTGATACACTAGTAATAAGGCCAGAACTACCAATTCCTCCTAGAAAAATTTTTTGGGTTTTGTTGGTGGGTGTGTGTATGTGTGTATTGAATGTTTCAAATTTAACATATTTTGTTTATGTTACTATGTCCCTGATACACTAGTAATAATGCCAGAACTAACAATTGCTCCTAGAAAGTTTTTGTGTGTGTGTGTTTGGATGTCTGTGTGTGTGGATCTGTGTACTGAATGTCTCAACTTTAACATATTTTATTTATGTTACTATGTCCTGAAGTACCAATCTCCAGAACGAAAGGTGACTGAGCTTATGTAAATCTCTGTAGATTTCAAACAAATGAATTTACATTCTTTTCCCAGCGCTTTTATGGAATATGATACCAAATAGTAGTTCAGAAAGGAGGTTAAAAAACAATGATTCCTGTTTATTCCAATAAATCTTTACATAATAGTTCTAAATTGGCTACTTCATATAAACTTTCCACAGGGATAAAATGCATCAGTCAAAGAGATTTTCTATAGCCTGGGCAGTGTTGTTGAAAAGGTTATTGTAATAATTCGAAGGAGCTAGGTGTGGTGGCAAATACGCTGGAGGCTAGACAGGCGAGTCAGGAGGATTGTGATTTGAAAGACAGCCTTAACAACATAGCAAGGCTATAAGCAACTTATTGAGATATTAGTGATATATCACCTGTCTCAAAAAGAAAAAGAAGGACTGGGGACATAACTCGGTGGAAAACACCCCCGAGCACCAAAGCACACCAAACTAAACAAATATCTGAAAGATAGTAGGGACTCCAGAGTATATGTGTGTATGTATAGATAAAAATTTTGGTTAAAATATAAAGTTAATAAAGATAGTTTTGAAAAAACTAACATGGTTGTTTTTTTAAAGAGAGAGAGAGAGAGAGAGAGAGAGAGAGAGAGAGAGAGAGAATTTTAATATTTATTTATTCATTTTAGTTTTCAGAAGACACAACATCTTTGTTTGTATTTGGTGCTGGAGATCAAACCCAGCACCACACGCATGCCAGGCAAGCACACTACAGCTTGAGCCACATTCCCAGGTCCTACCATGGTTCTTAAGAGCTCTCTTCACACTTCATCCATGCTTCTATGCCCTTGTTTTTATAAGGAGTGTTTGCTGCTTTACATTCCTTGGTGCATTGCTCAAAGACCAATTGCTTGATAAGGGGCATGGCTCTATAAGGATCCCCAAAAATCTTTCCAGCGGCATCCACCATCCTTGCTACAAAATCTGAAAAAGGTTCTGTAGGGCCTTGTAGAATCTTGGTCAAATTACCAGACACCTCTCCTCTATTTGGAAGTGATTTCCATGCCCGAATGCAAATGTTGTTAATTTGATCATATGCCTCAAGAGGGAATCCTGTCTGTTGATTAGCAAATCTACCTTGTCCCAAAAGCATATCCTTGTCCCAATGGGGGTGTCCCGCCGCATGGTTTTGGGCGGCCTGCTCTACCGCGCCCTCTAGCACAAAGGCTCTCCAGTCCAAATATTTACCTGGAGAAACACAAGCCCAAACAAGGCTAGCCCAATCAGAGGGAGTCATACAGTATCTAGACAGACTCTCCACCTGAGTTAGTGTGAAGGCGGCATCCACCCCATAAGTGGGCACAGACTCCGCAGGGTCTTCACAATTTTGAAATCTAAGGGCTCATGGAATTTTCCCCTATTGTCATCCTGGAAAACTGGATAAGCAAGACCCATCTCAGCGGTAACAGCCCTCCATGTTTGGGCATGGAAAGCTCTCCCCGAACACCCACACTGTACAGCGGTGGATCCGGAGGATCATTTTTCTTGAGCCCCTGTTTATTTTTGTTCCCTTCTCCTATAGCTAAACTCCCTAGCTGACGAGACAGCCTCCCGAGCTCTTCCTCCTCATCCTCCTCTTCCTCTGACCCACTTTCGTATGGGGGTGTGCGCAGCGTACTGAGATCTGGATACAATTGTCTCCTCCCCTGTTTCACGCTTCGCACACTCCCATCCTTCTGAAATACCTCACTTCCTGCCGTCTCCGATTTTTCCTCATGTAATTGCTCTAGAACTTCCTGTCCTTTAGTAAGTGCTTCCTGACATCTGCCATCTGTGAGGCAACTACGGACCCTCTTCCAAAGGGGTATCACCCCACCCTCTAATATGCCTTGCTCATAAGCAAAGTCAAGATCTTTGCCTAACTTATCCCAGCTAGGTATAGTAAGGCTGCCCGAAAATGCAAACCACGGTGCAGCAATATCTGTCTTCTGTAAAAATCTCTGTAAAGTACTACGTTTCACTTCTAGGCCCTTGGAACGTAACAGGCCATCTAAGGCCAGGAGAAGCGGACTTGAAGATGTGACACCCATGACACAACAAAAGACGCACAAAAAACAAAGTGAAAGTACACAGTGCAGCTGCAATAAAATGTAACGCTCTCTCTTGCTTTACAGAGTAGCTGCCCCGCTTTGATCGCGGATCCCACTTACCTGGGACTAATCCCCGCTTTGATCGCGGATCCCACTTACCTGGGACTAACCGGTGCAACACCCCTGACTACTGAAAGTTCTGGTTCCCGGGTCTCGGCACCACTTGTCGCGACCCCTTGCACACAAGGAAGATGCAACTCAGGAATCTTCTTTCAGCAGTTTATTCAGGCCCTTGATATTTCTTCTTCTCACCCCGGATGCCCCTCCCAGCCTTAATAAAGCATCTCAAGCCCCAATGCGAAGCTGCCATATGGAACTTTCTCATAGGGTGTTGAAAAACCATGCGCCAACTCTCCCAAATAAGGAGTTGTTTGTCACAGACCACAGAGGAGCCAGCATCATCTTGTAATGGCGACCATAATCTGCAGAAGTGGCTCACCACACCTGTAATAGCTTCCTTGTGGTGCATTCACTCACTTAAGTGCTTATGAGAAAAAAACTGTAACTCCATGTAATACATGTTCTTTTATTTAATTTACTTTTTTTTATTAGTTCTTCAAAACATTACAAAGCTCTTGACATATCATATTTCACACATTTGATTCAAGCCGATTATGAACTCCCATTTTAACTCTATATACATATTATTGCAGATTCACACCGGTTACAGAACCATTTTTTACCTACTGCCATACTAGTGTATGTTATATTCTGCTGCCTTCCCTATCCTCTACTATCCCCCCACCCCTCCCCTTCCCTCCTCTCCCTTCCCCTCCCTTCCCTTCTTCTCTGCCTACCCCATCTACTGTAATTCATTTTTCTCTCTTCTTTATTTTTCCCTTTTCCCCTCACTTCCTCTTATATGTAGTTTTGTATAACAATGAGGGTCTTCTTCCTTTATCATGCAATTTCCCTTCTCTCTCTCTTTCCCTCTGCCCTCTCGTCTCTGTTTAGTGGTGATCTTCTTCTCATGCTCTTCCTCTCTATTCTGTTCTTAGTTGCTCTCCTAATATCAATGAAGACATTTGGCATTTATTTTGAAGGGATTGGCTAGCTTCACTTAGCATAATCTGCCCTATTGCCATTCATTTCCCTGCAAATTCCATGTCATTATTTAGTGCAGAGTATACTCCATTGTGTATAAATGCCACATGTTTTTATCCATTCATCTATTGAAGGGCATCTGGGTTGGTTCAACAGTCTAGCTAATGTGAATTGTGCTGCTATGAACATTGTTGTAACAGTGTCCCTATAGTATGCTCTTTTAAGGTCTTTAGGGAATTGTCCAAGAAGGGGAATACCTGGATCAAATGGTGGTTCCATTCCCAGCTTTCCCAGGAATCTCCATACTGCTTTCCAAATTGGCTGCACAAATTTGCAGTCCCACCAGCAATGTACAAGTGTACTCTTTTCCCCACATCCTCACCAGCACTTGTTGTTGTTTGACTTCATAATAGCTGTCAATCTTACTGGAGTGAGATGGTATCTTAGGGTGGTTTTCATTTGCATTTCTCTGACTGCTAGAGATGGTGAGCATTTTTTCATGTACTTGTTGATTGATTGTATGTCCTCCTCTGAGAAGTGTTTGTTCAGGTCCTGGCCCATTTGGTGATTGGGTTATTTGTTATCTTATTGCTTAATTTTTTGAGTTCTTTGTATACTCTGGATATTAGGGCTCTATCTGAAGTGAGAGGAGTGAAAATTAGTTCCCAGGATGTAGGTTTCCTATTTACCTCTCTTATTGTTTCTCTTGCTGAGAAAAATCTTTTTAGTTTAAGTAAGTCCCATTTGTTGATTCTTGTTATTAACTCTTGTGCTATGGGTGTCCTCTTAAGAAATTTGGAGACCGACCCCACAATATGTAGATCAGAGCCAACATTTTCTTCTATCAGATACAGGGTCTCTGATTTGATATCAAGCTCCTTGGTCCATTTTGAGTTAACTTTTATGCATGGCGAGATAAGGAGATTCAGTTTCATTTTGTTGCATATGGATTTCCAGTTTTCCCAGCACCATTTGTTGAAGATGCTATCCTTCCTCCACTGCATGCTTTTAGCCCCTTAATCAAATATAAGATAGTTGTAACTTTGTGGATTAGTCTCTGTGTCCTCTATTCTGTACCATTGGTCCACCCGCCTGTTTTGGTACCAGTACCATGCTGTTTTTGTTACTATTGCTCTGTAGTATAGTTTGAAATCTGGTATCGCTATACCGCCTGATTCACACTCCCTGCTTAGAGTTTCTTTTGCTATTCTGGGTCTTTTATTTTTCCATATGAATTTCATGATTGCTTTATCTATTTCTAGAAAAAATATCGTTGGGATTTTGATTGGCATTGCATTGAACCTATAGAGAACTTTGGGTAATATCGCCATTTTGACGATGTTAGTTCTGCCTATCAATGAAGAGGGTATATTTTTCCAAATTCTAAGATCTTCTTCTATTTCTCTCTTTAGGGTTTTGTAGTTTTCATTGTATAAATCTTTCACCTCAATAAACTTAAAGATGAGGACCATATGATCATCTAGATGTGGGTTCATCTTTGTGTCTTGTATTTTTGTGTTATTGTTCCACATGTGTCCTTCGGTACCAACACCATGCTGTTTTTGTTACTATTGATCTATAGTATAGTTTAAATTCTGGTATTGTGTTGCCTTCTGCTTCATTCTTCTTGCTGAGGATTGCTTTGTCTATTCTAGGCCTCTTATTTTTAGAAATGAAAATTGTGGTTTCTTTTTCTAGTTATATGAAGACTATCATTCATTGGTAGAGATATAATGCTAATCAAAAGTACTCTAAGATTCTCACTCCCATCAGAATGGCAGCCATCAGGATTACAAACAACACTAAGAGTTTTCCAGGATGTAGGGGAAAAGGCACACTCACACATTGCTTGTGGGACTGTAATTTGGTGTAGCCAATCTAGAAGTCAGTATGGAGAGTTCATGGAAACTTACAACATAACCACCATTTGACCATGCTATCCCACTCCTTGGCTTAGATGTAAAGGACTGAAAAACAGCTTACTACTGGAACACAGACACATCAATGTTTATTGAAGCAAAATTTATAATAGCTAAATTGTGGAACAAAACCAGATGTCCTTCAGTAGATGAATACACAGAGAAACTTTTATATATATACACAATGGAATATTACTCAGAAGTAAAAGAGAATAAAATAATAGCATTTACAAGTAAATGGTTGGAGTAGGAGAATATAATTCTAAATGAAGTAAGCCAATCGAAAAAAATCAAAGGCCTAATGCTTTATTTGATATGAGGATGCTGATTCATAATGATGATAGCAGGGCATGGGAGAAATGGAAGATCTTTAGATAGGGCAAAGGAAAAGAAGGGGAATGGAGAGGTCATGGGGGTACAAATGATGGTGGAATGAGTTAGACATCATTACCCTAAGTACATATATGAAGACACGAATGGTATGAAAATACTTTTTGTACAACCAGTGACTTGAAAAATGGTGCTCTCTACATCTAATATGAAATGAATTGCATTCTGCCATCACATATAACAAATTAAAATAAATAAATATTTTAATAGAAAAGTGAATAAATAAACAAGGGGAGGACATCCACCTTGTTTTCATGAAATTAAGAAATAAAGGCCGCCAGAGCCATGAGAGTAGAATTTGGCGAGCATGCCAGTGGCTTTCTCCACAAGGAGGTGGTCCGATTCATTAATAATGAACCTCTCCTGAACAGTGGTGGCCCCGAGTTCTACATGGCCTTTCGCTCTTGTCCCTGGAACAAGGTAGAGGAGTGGATTTGCACTGTGGTGGTGGACTTTCAGGTGCCTCGAGACCTCAAGAGGGAATGCACCTGAAGTGCTCTTGCCCTGGGCATGCGAGTGGTGGCAAGGCAGCGGGAGCAGCAGGGGCATCGTGCCTGTCTGCTGCAGGACCAACTGGAGGAGGGTGAGGCGGCTTGCTGGGCTTTGGCCTCTGAGCTGCAGTGGCTGTGTGAGGACCGTGATAATGTTACTACTCAGCTGCACTTCACTTAGATTGTCTTTCAACAGGCAATGGATGAGCGTGAAGTGCTACGTGAGAGGCTACGTTAGGCTGAGAGGTCAGCCTTCCAAGATCCATTGCCCCCAAAGGTTGTACCTGTTATGGGAGCCCAACAGCATGGTGCTGTGGCATGGTCCCTGGAAGGAGAGGAGCAGGCAGAGGTGGTAGCAGCTGGAACACAGGGCATACCACATTTGGAGGCCCAGATGCCAGCCCCAGCACCTTTGCTTTATGTGCCAGGACACCCAGGTCCTTAGCTCCAGGCACTGCAACCCCATATGAAAATGTCTGTGCCCCATTCAGTGCCAATCCCCGTCGGATTCCCATATTAAACATCTCTACAAGCCCCTGTAGTAATGAAATCAGAATCAGCAGGAACAACAGCCAGAGCAGTGACAGCAATTGCACCCCGGGTGCCTCCTCTTGTCAGCTATCCACCTGGCTTGTGGGCTCCAGTGGGGTGCCAGGAGGAAATGGCTCTTCAATGTGTCCAGAGTTACCTGTGGGTCCAGAGTTCTCAGAGTTGCCTTGTCCTGAGTTGCCTGAGTTGCTGGGGGCCGGATAAATATGCTGAGAACCTTCCATGCAGATGCAACCTGGGAGATAGAAAAAGCCCCAAGCAAAAAGAAGGTCCTGAAGGTCCACATGGAGTGACTTCCCTGAGGGAAAGAATAAGCCAAAGCCAAAAAGAGGGTCAGGAGAGACCCAAAGAGAAATACCCCATGTGGCAGAGCATTAGCCTTTGCCTGGTGTTTTTAATTAAAAAACAAGAATGTCATTGGGATTTTAATAGGAATTGCATTAAATCTTTGTAAAAGTTTTGGTAGTATGGCCATTTTTGGCTATATTAATTCTGCCTATCCAAGAGCATGAGAAATCTTTCCATCTTCTAAGATCTTTTTCAATTTTTTTTCTTAGTGTTCTATAGTTTTCATTGTAGAGGTCTTGCACCTCTTTTTTTAGATTGATTCCCAAGTGTTCTATTTATTTGAGGCTAGAGTCAATGGGGAGGTTTTTCTACTTTCTCTTGCTGTGGATTCATCGCTTATATATAGAAATGCATTTGATTCATGGGTATTGATTTTATATCCTAATTTGCTGAATGTATTTATTGGTTCTAGAAGCTTTCTGGAGGAATTTTTTGGATCTTCTAAATACAGAACAATGTCCTCAGCAAGGGGTGAAATTTTGAGTTCTTATTCTATGCAAATCACTTTAATTTCATTCATCTGTCTGATTACTCTGACTAGAGTTTCAAAGAGGGCATTCCTGTCTTGTTTCTGTCCTTAGAGGGAATGCTTTCTCCTTTTCTCATTTAGTAATAATTTTGGCCTTGGGTTTAGCATAGATAGCTTTTACAATGTGAAGACTTTGCATACATTGTTTGTATAGACCTCACCATGTGTATGTTCAACCGTGAGTGTTTGTGGTATGAGATGACAGGTTAGGATGAGAAGCAAAAGAATGGATTCCACAGCAGGAGTCATGGAAGAGGAAGATTAATTCAAATGACTGGATTAAATCCTACTAAATAGAAAATAGTTTTGTTTTCAAATTAAAAATAAGGGGGATGTGATCTTAAAATTTCTCCTTCCTGAAAATTTCCTCAACTCTTAAAAGATAATACTTTGTATACATTTTCATTCTGAATCAAAAAGACAATTTAATTTTCTCTATCTACAAATGTTTGGAGGTTCAGAAAGATTGAGACATGTGTTGGTTTAGAATTACAAACCAGAAATGGAATCTTCTTTGATTCTCAAAACTATAGCTATGCATCCCTTTCACCCCATGATTTTTTGATCAATGAAATAATTTTGGGAGTAAATCCTTTTTTTCTAATTTAACTTATTTTTATTAACAACAAATATTAATATATAGTTCCAGGTTTCAGTTTTTGAAGCAATACACAAACTATTCAACAACACACTTGGACATGAAAATACACTTTCTAATAGTAGCAGCTCAGAATGTGGCATGTGCTCACAATGAAAGTTCCATGTTGACCAGTCACCATGGTAATGTGGAATGCACATCTTACCTTCTATTTCCACTCAGTTGGTGTGGTGAGTGAGTTGGTGTAAGTTAAAGTTGGAGAAGAGTAGGGAGGTTTTGAGTTCCTGGTTGGCCATGGGAAATCTTAACTGCTGTGGGAAAGGTATGTTGTCAGTGATATTTTTAAGTGTGTTCCTTCAAAGGGAGTTAATGTTTACTGAATATATTTTCCTCTTGATTTTTTCATCTTCAACACTGAATCTTCTCTCCTGAGATTTAAATATTTGGTGATATTGTTTTATCACTCAATTTATATATTTGCTTGTTCTATTGACCTGGTTACTGAAAATGTTTTTCTAAATTTAGATAAATGAACCATTCCTAATGCCAACAACATGTGTGCCTTTAAAGTGAATTACAGGAGCAGGACACCCACCTTGCTTTCATGAGATGAAAAAATAAAGTGAGACATAGTATATGAATGCTAAGTAAGGCGATATACATACCATGAAAAGGCAATTAGAAACCAAACCCATCTCAATGTATATGAATATTTAAAAATAATGTTAGAGAAATCTAAATCAAGACTTTTGTAAAAGAAAAGAGGACTGAAATTTCAGAAAACGTTTCCAATTGGTTGATAACTACAGGATCCCAGGTGTTTGGGGGCTACTGGGAAGAAGGCAAAAAGGACAGTGCCTTGAGGTCAGTGGAGTGGATGTCTGATAATGGAGGAAATGAGGGCCTCAGTGGTTTCAGGGAGGATTCATTTGTTGAGGTTCACAGGTTATAGTTAGTGGTGGTTCCATCTAGGCAGGTAAGTCTCTGGCCCCTGGCCATGCAGGGTCTAGGAAGAGGCTTGGAAAGCCAGGAGCAGGAATATGCCTGATCAGAGCTGGTGCATATGGAGAAATGATATTTCAACCAGGCCTTGTCTGACTGCTCAGATTATGGCTCAGAATATTAGACTGCAGACATGGGGCAGGCCAGCTTCTGACATGGAAACATCAAACCATCAGCCCAGAGTATCTGTTTCCCTGATTAATCCCCACTAACAGGCCATCCAGGAGGGAAAAGCTCAAGGAAACTTCATTCTTGGCACAGCCATCAAGTGGCAGTTGCTTTAGAATGTCCCACGTTTCAGAACTTGGTGAGCCCCAGAGAACTCTGATGATTTAGATGGTCCACTGCTTGTCAGGAAGGATCACTTGGAGACAGCTGGAAGTGAGAAGACCCTGGGGGAGGATGACTCCAAGTGTGGACTCTACCCTTTGTAAAGGTCGGGCGAGCGTCGGAGGAAGAGACCACCAAGAGACTGTCTCATGCAACAGCAAAGGGTTTATTGGGGTGTCCAGCATGCTGGGGCTCAGAGCTCACTTGAATAGAGCAGAGAGCCCCGGAAACAGCTTAAGCAGAGCTTATATACATTCCTTGGAGAGGGCAGGGACTTCACATACAGCATAGCCAATCATTGCATGGATTCTGGGAGGGGGGTTGTTTTTGTAGAGCAACCAGATGATCAGGGGAGATTTCAACATACATTTAGTGGGCATTTCCGGGAGTTGTTTTCAACTTCTACATGAATTTCAGGTTCCAGAAAAACAGAACTTAATTCTTACATTCTTACCCTTTTCATCTTGACCTTCAGATAGGCTTCATTTACATGAAATGATTATTTTTAAGTCAGTAATTGCAATGAAGAGACAGGAGCCTGGGGTTATAACTTGAACATTTCTCATGGTGTCTGCTACTGAAACCTCATGCCAAAGAGGCCTGAAGGAAGGAGTATTCAAAAAGCACTGAGAAGAGTTCTGGTTTCCTGGTTCTAGGATATCCACTAGAGGACTCAAGTGCTCAGGGATTTCTGGTCCCAGGTAAATAGCTACATTCCTGTCCCATATCCACCGCTCATCATTCTTGTGAATCTGGGCAAGACACATAAAATCTCCAAATTACAAACACCTAAACTCTAAATTGTGGTGGACAGACTCTGCTCCACCCATCCCTTTAGGCTGATATGGAGTCATAGGAGGTCACAGATATTCTCCATGAGCTTTACAAATATCCATCTGTAAAGAATGAGGAATAGACTTTCTTTACCCATTGCTCTGGAGGATGACCTCTGTTTGACACCTCTCTGTTCAAACACTGTCAACGATTGAGCTTATTTTTCCACACATTTAATGAAGTGTACTATTTAATGTCAGGACACATTAGCACCCATATGAAGCACCAGTCCGCTTAAGAATGCATGGATGTGATCATTGTCAGCCTTATACCATTACATGGATCAGATGCCACACTTTTTGCAACAATTGAGAAGGGGTTTATTTAACTGAACAGGTATTTAATTTTTGAGGTAGGATTTGAACAAAAGCCACTTAACCACAGCCTCTGCTTATGGTCACTGTTTTCTCTGATTTCTATGATTCCGCCTCAGTAATTCTTTTTGACCACACAATATTGTGTAGGGTTGTAGACCACACACATTGCATTGTTATCCTAAAGATCAATCTGACTCAGGTGCTTTGCTGCCCCAATGGTGAAAAATAAACTCAGTAGTGTGAAATCTATGAACATTCACATCCCTCCTTCAAAATTTATTAAACATATTTATTTTAAAATTTTTTATTAGTTATTCATGGACCTTTATTTATTTATTTATATAAATGTGGTGCTGGGAATCAAACCCCATGCCTCAGACATGCAAGGCAAGCATTCTCCAAATGAGCCACATCCTGAGACCCAGATTTTACTGTTTTTAACTCTGTTAACAGACTGCAAAAATACATCAGAACTTTTTTCTAATATTCAATTGTAACATTGTCTCCCCTGCTCTGCTAACTAATACTCTACTCTCACCTTCTATGATCAATTTTTCAGTTTCCACGAAAGAGTGATATTATGCAGCATTTATCTTTGTGTCCCAGACCTATTTATCACCTCTTGTTGTTGAAAATGACAGAAAAAAAACATACAAGAAATATTTAAGTTTCTGGGCATGCTATTAGGGTATAAATACATACTTGAATTCAAAGCTCAAATTATACCCCCAGATATTTACAATGATCACTTATCAATTAAAACTGGTTGAACTGTTATTTGAATTACTATTGATGACCCTATGTTTTCTTGCTAGCACATTGTCAACAGCTAACTCTGTTTTATCACATTTCCCAGGCTGTTGCCTCTGGCCTTGGACCAGAGGAGACCTCTGGCCACCAAACAGTGCTGTTCCAAATGAGAATTCCAACGAAGGTACTGTGGAAATCCTGTCATTGTGTCCATTCTGCAATAAGGATTCTAGTTGATTCAGATTTCCAATTCTTCTTTTATTTAACATGTACAAATTTACGTGCTTTGAGTCATTCAGCAGTGCTATAGCTCCAGAAGTAAAGATCCAGTTTCCTTTTAATTCTGTGCACTTGATTATTTCAACTGCTGGTGGACATCTGGGTTGAACATACAATGTATTTATGGTGAATGCTGGAAACATTGAAGTGATTGTATCACTATAGTATGCTGACTTGTAGTTTTATAGAATAAGCAGGGAGGAATGTAATAGCTGAGTCCTATGAGTTCCACTCTTGGGCTTGTCAGGAATCTGCACATTGCTTTCCAGAGTTGTCATAATAATTTACAAACCCACCAACATTGTGTCAGTGTACCTTCTTTCTCTCATTCTTCCTGGTATTTCTATGCTTATCCTGCTTCCCCAGCACCATTTGTTTAAACCATAATGTCCCCTTTAACATGTATTTTGGTGCTGTTGTCCAGTATCAGGTGAATGTAAGTATCAGGTGGGTTGTCTCTGTGTGGTATATTCAATTCAAGAATCTTCATATCTATTTTCAGTTCAATAAGATACTGTTTTTGCTACTCATCTCTGTAGTAAAATATAAAATTGGTCATTGTGCTGGCTTTCACCTTACTTTTTCTTGCTCAGAATTGCTTTGCCAAATAATAATAATAATAATAATAATTATTATTATTATTATTATTATTTAATAAATATAATAATTAATATAATATTATATTATAATAATTATTATTATTACTATTATTATCATCATCATCATCTCAAATGAATTTCAGGGTTAGTTTTTCAATACTGTAAGTAATATCATTTGTAGTTTGAAGGGGATTGTATTGAATTCATTGAACCTGGATATTGTTGATATTAGGCCACTTTGACAATATTAATTCTGCCTATCCAAGAACACAGAACTATTTTGCCCCTTCTGAGGTCTTCTTCCATTTTTTTTTTCAGTGTTCTATAGTTTTTGTTGTAGACATCTTACATCCTATTTGGTAGATTTATCCTCAGGGGCTTTTTTTACATTATTATAAAAAAAATTTTTTCTTGAATTCTAAATCAGTGCCATCGATGTTGGAGTATAGTGACAATATTGATTTATTTGTGTTGATCTTTTATTCTGCTACATTGCTAAATTTATTACTTCTAGAATTCTTCTGGTGAAAATTTTTGGGCCTTCTAAATATAGAATCATGTCACCAGGTAATGTGGACAATTTGAGTTTTTCTTATGGTATCATATTAATTTCCTACTTTTGCCTGATGGTTCTGACATTTTTTCAGAAAAATATATTGAATAAAATTGGCAAAACTAGACATTCTTTTCTTGTTCTTGATATTTGAAGAAGACAGTTCATTTTTATCTCAGTTCAGTGTGATGTTGGCTTTGAATTTCTCATATATGGCTTTTATAATATTGAAACTTAGTTCCTTTTTTTCCAGGTTTCTTCTTTATTTTGGAAATGAATTGTTTCTCCTTTTTAATCAAGAGCTTTTCTACATCTATTGAGGTGATTTTCTGAATCTTGTCCTTAATTCCAACTATGGGTGTGCTAGTCAGCTTCTCCCCACCCACTCTGCTGCCTGTGGAGCGACCTTTACATGTTTCCTGGGCTTATGGTCTGGGCATCTATTCCCAGCAGCCCATTTTTACACCTGCTCCTTCAAATTCTCAATCCTTTTCAGCTGGTCCTGGGAGGCACCAGACTCAAGGAGGAAAGGACCAGAGCTTGCCTGCACATCTCTGACTTGAGTTGCCCTGGGGAGAATTCTCTCCATGCCTTTTGCTCTAGCTCAGCCCGGCAAAGCCTAGGTGCTGTGGCAGGTGCCTTTCAGGTCCATGTGTGCCTACCTGCTCAGATCTTCCAGCTCCTGGCTCTTGCAGTGGCAGCATCAGCTTGGCTGTGTCAAGGTGTCTCCTGCCTTGCTCTCTGCAGACAGCATGAATCACAGATCTTTCTTCATGTACAGTAGAAAACGTTGCCTCCCTGATCTCAGGATTTTCACACTGAATCTTTCTATTTTGTTTCTGTCCATTTCTTTCTTTAGGTGATCTAGCAGTGCCACTAATCCTGCTGCTGCTACTGCTGCTTCTGCCACCATCAGCTTGGATCTAATGTACTTTCTTTTTGTCTTTGTTTAATGTAGCCAAGTTTCTGATTCTCTAAGATTACCTGAGTGTCCACTATTGAGTTTTCGTGAAACCCCTCTTTTGCACACCTGAGAGGAACGACTATTCGCACTGTTTGCATTACAGGTTGTGGAGCAGCAAGAAATAAAGGTTCTCTCTATCTTAAATTTGCTTCTGTCTTGTATTATTTCTTTTGCTTGAGTTTTTGACTTTAGATTCCTCTATAATTTTTTCCATTCACTGTTAAGTTTGGGTGACTTCCTTTAGTTCCCCTCTCACTGAGAAGCAGTCTTCTTGCCTTCTAAGTCTGGCACTGAAGAACTGTCGTGGGTGCATCCTTCCTCCATTTGCCAACTTCTCTTCTCCTGACAGCAAATTTGCACAATTTCTCAACATGCCAAGGAACGATTTGGGCCAAAATATATTTTATCTTGATGAATACCTCATGTTAACTTGAAAACAAATTTTATTCTCTCACTGTCGTATGAAGTATTTGTACAAATGCCAAATAGATCTATGTGATTGATAATGGTTTTGGTAAATTCCTAGGGTTGCCATAACTAAGTACCAGCTTTCTTGGGTTGAAGTAATGTAAGTGTACTATCTTAGAGCTCTATTTCCTAGGAATCCCACATTGATCTGTTAGCAGAAACATGTTACTTCTGAAAACTTTAAGGAAGGATTTTTCCTGCCCATTCTTAACTGTTACTGGTTTGGTGGCCATCCTTGATCTGCTTGGTTTTCAACTGCAGCACTTTCCTCTCTGCTTGCATCATCACATGGCATTAGTCTCTCATGAATGTGCCCCATCTTCATGAGAACAGATGCCCTATTTGGAGAATGGGTCCACCCTGTTCAAAGAGGATACTTTTAATTGCTAAGATCACAATGACTCTCATTTAGAACCCAGTAAAATTTGGAGGTACGGTTTAAGTTCTAACTTAACCATGTTTAGAATTTAAACATGTATTTGTGTGGAAGTAATTTGACCCATAACAGAAATGATTGATTCAAAAGTATATTTTCTTTACTTCCTGATGGATGTGTCAAGTGTTATTTCTCTCAATCCCTCCAAATTCTAGGCCTTTCCCCTCACTAGTAGATCTTGCTGCTATCCATGTTTCATCTTTCACCTACAATGGAAATTAGGGAAGAGTTTGATCACATGTGCCCGGCAAAAACATATCATGTAAACTATCTTTCTGAAGTTTTATATCCCTTAAAAGAATGGAGTGAAAGAGGGGAAATTTATTTATGATTAAATAAATTTTCAAGATATTTTCTTTCAAGTAGACTTATTTCCAATGGATTATTTGATTTGCCAACCTTTGCATGGCGATTTAGTTTGTAAAGACTATCCTAAGTTGCAAAAACTGTCCTGCCAAATGATTTCAAAATGATTTGTCCTATCAAGCGAATTCCAAAATGACTTATGATTCAGACCCATGAAAAATTACAAAATGAGTACCATGACATCTATCAATCCCTGGATGCCTCCAAAACAGTTCTGAGAATTGCAAAATATCCTTTATTCTCTGGTTGATTTCCAAAACTGATGCTCCAACGTTTAGAAGGCATTTTAAAGGCATTAAATATATGGATCCCAGGTTTCTGGATGTACACAATAAAGTGGTTTTTTTTTGTTGAAAAAAAAAAGAATGCTGAAACCTTCTAGTGTAACAGTAGAATATTTAATTTCTCATTGTAGTTCCTTTCATTTTTTGTCTATTTTGAATTTTTGTTTCCTGATCTGCTCCTTCTCTTGCCATTCTGAAACAATCATGTTCCAGCACTAATTGAGCCTGTGTGTGTTAAACAACCGTCTCCATACACTCTAGACCCATGTCCACAGTTAGGAAGCCCCTGGAGTGTTTCTTCAGCAAACCAATATACTGACAGTTACTCTATAGTTCCCTAGATTGCTATCAAGTCATAATAGAGGTGGTACCCATTGTGGCAGAAGACCAAAAAAATTACATTGCTAAGGTAATGTGACCCTTCTTTGTCTTAGATATAAGTGTTGTTTTCTTCCTTTTAATTCAAATTCCTTCATGAAAATATGACAGTGTTCATTATAGGTGACTCATAGGTGATGGACTTACAACTGCACATCTATTCCCTGTGAGAATGATTCAAGATGACATTCACATATGAGAACAACCATTGTCAAATAATTGCAGTGAGCATTTTCTTCAGTGGCACTTTTCCTTGATAGAAAAAGAATTTTATGCATGTCATCAAATTGTACCTGAGAAATCCCTCATGCAAAGCTCATGTATTTTCACAAGTGCCTTCTCTGCCTTACTTTGTGATCTTTGCCCCAACTGCTGTTTCCCATCTAGTTATCTAATGTCACCACAGCCAACAGTAGACTTGTGCAAATGATCTCCTGCTCACGCTGTCTTCCTTTCTGTAACTACAGGTAGCCTCTGCAACAAATGAGCAAAGTAAGTATTCTCAACTCCCTAACATGCTGAGCAAAACCTCTGTACTTAGATAGGTCACACATTCCTTCCTGTTTCTATGTAAAAAGTTATCCTGGATTTAGATTTCGTTTGGAAATGAGGATAGGCATATGGTGACAAAGTGATAATCCAGTGAAGAATTGTGTCCCACTACCATGATCCTGAAACAGCTGTCTTTTGTGTGGTGTGCATTTATGTGAATGAGCATGGGGTGGTATCTCTGAGCATGTCCATGTGTAATAATTGTGTATGTGTTTGTGAGGCTATGGGAGCTTCTTCAGAAATTCTCTTCTAACATGCCCAGAACAAACATCCATTTTTTTAAAATAAAAACCCACACTAATGCATGATTTGCTTGATATAATTTTTTCCCACTTCATGACACCCAAATGTAGTTTTGGTTAGTAGGCCCTCTCTGTAGACAGAGAAGTTGCTGAGCCAAAAGATCCAGGTTCTTCACTCTGTAAGTGAAGGAAGCATTAAGAGTTCAGGAAATTATCCTGATGCTGATGCTTTGGGTTAGGAAACTGTGTACATCACTTAGTGATATAACACACTCCAGGTTATTACAATATATTAGTAATAACTAATCTCCTACAGAGATGTGAAATGTTTTGCATATTTTAAAGTGGCTTCAGTGGTCATCTCTAGAGAAAAACATACTCCTAAATGTACAAAATACAACAAAAAATATATCACACCTGGTTCCAATCTACTGGAAACCCAAAGCTGTGTTTCCCATTCATTCTTGTTCTTTTTATTGGTTATTCAAAATATTACAAAGCTCTTGACATATCCTATTTCATACATTAGATTCAAGTGGGTTATGAACTCCCATTTTAACCCCAAATACAGATTGCAGAATCACATCAGTTACACATCCACATTTTTACATAACGCCATATTAGTAACTGTTGTATTCTGCTACCTTTCCTATCCTCTACTATCCTCCCTCCCCTCCCCTCTCATCTTCGCTCTCTACCACATCTGTTGTAATTTAATTCTTTCTCTGGATTTTATTCCCTTCCACCTAAAATTATCTTTTTTTTATTGTTGGTTGTTCAAAACATTACATAGTTCTTGATATATCATATTCCACACTTTGATTCAAGTGGGATAGTAAGGATAGGAAAGGCAACAGACACCAGTATGGCAATATATAAATCAACGGAAGTGTAACTGATGTGATTCTGCAATCTGTATAAGGGGTAAAAATGGGAGTTCATAACTTAAATTATCTTATATGTAATTTTGTATATCAATGAAGGTCTCTTTCCATTTCCATGCAATTTCCCTTTTCTCTCCCTTTCCCTCCCACCTCATGTCTCTGTATAAAGTTGATCTTTTCCTTCTGCTCTTCCTCCCTGCTCTGTTCATAGTTGTTCTCATTATAACAAAGAAGATATTTGTCCTTTGATTTTTTAGGAATTGGCTAGCTTCGCTTAGCATAATCTGCTCTAATGCCATCCATTTCCCGGACAATTCCATGAATTTGTCATTTTTAGTGCTGCATAACACTCCATTGTCTATAAATGCCACTTTTTTAATCCATTCATCTTTTGAAGGGCATCTGGGTTGGTTCCGCAGTCTAGCTATTGTGAATTGTGCTGCTATGAGCATCGTTGTGGCAGTATCCCTGGAGTGTGCTCTTTTAAGATCCTCAGGGAACAGTCCGAGAAGGGAAATAGCTGGGTCAAATGGTGGTTCCATTCCCAGCTTTCTCAGGAATCTCCATACTGCTTTCCAAATTGGCCGCACCAATTTGCAGTCCCACCAGCAATGTAGAAGAGTACCCTTTTCCCCACAACCTCTCCAGCACTTGTTGTTGTTTGCTTTCAGAGTGGCTGCTAATCTTACTGGAGTGAGATGGTATCTTAGCGTGGTTTTGATTTGCATTTCTCTGAATGTTAGAGATTGTGAGCATTTTTTCATGTACATGTTGATTGATTGTATGTCCTCCTTTGAGAAGTGTCTGTTCAGGTCTTTGACCCATTTGTTGATTGGGTTATTTGTTAGCTTAATGTTTAATTTTTTGAGTTCTTTGTATACTCTGGATATTAGGGCTCTATCTGAAGTGTGAGGAGTAAAAATTTGTTACCAGGATGTAGGCTCCCTATTTACCTCTCTTATTGTTTCTCTTGCTGAGAAAAAAAAAAAACTTTTTAGTTTAAGTAAGTTCCATTTGTTGATCCTAGTTATTAACTCTGTGCTATGGGTGTCCTATTAAGGAATTTGGAGCCCAATCCCACAATATGTAGATTGTAACCAACTTTTTCACTTTAAGGCACAGAGTCTCTGATTTGATATCAAGGTCTTTGATCCATTTTGAGTTAACTTTTATGCATGGCGAGAGAAAGGGATTCAGTTTCATTTTTTTGCATATGGATTTCCAGTTTTCCCAGCACCATTTGTTGAAGATGCTATCCCTCCTCCATTGCATGCTTTTATCCCATTTATCAAATATAAGATAGTTGTAATTTTGTGGATTCGTCTCTGTGTCCTCTAATCTGTACCATTGGTCCACCTGCCTGTTATGGTACCAGTAACATGCTGGTTTTGTTACTATTGCTCTGCAGTACAGTTTGAAATGTGGTATCACTATACCTCCTGATTCACACTTCCTGCTTAGAATTGCTTTTGCTATTCTGGGTTGTTGCGACCCCTTGCCCGCAAGGAAGACGCAACTCAGGAATCTTCTTTCAGCAGTTTATTCAGGCCCTTGATATTTCTTCTAATTCCTGGTCGGATGCCCCTCCCAGCCTTAATAAAGCATCCCAAGCCCCAATGCGAAGCTGCCACGTGGAACTTTCTCATAGGGTGCTGAAAAACCATGCACTAACTCTCCCAAACAAGGAGTTGTTTGTCACACACCACAGTGGAGCCAGCGCCATCCTGCAATGGCGAGCATAATCTGCAGCAGCGGCTCACCACAGTTCCCCCTTTCTGTTTTCTGAAAACAATACAGGCGAGAGTAGAGGTCCTATCCCACTGTGCAGAAGTGGCTGCATAGTATGGCTCAGTCCTAAGGAGGGCCCTTCCCCCTATCTGAAGCCATATCAGCCGACGCCTTTTTCGTGGGGTGGGGCGTGGACATCAAACCCGCATGCAATAGGACATGCTCTCCTTGAGGTCCACTTCAAGGATCACTCAAGTGCAGTGCCTTGCCTCGCATCCTGTATCGTGACGAAGGTGGACGAAGGGGGACAGCTGAGGCTGAACTGTGGCTGTACACAATGACAAACGAGTTGACAGCACCCTGAAAGAAAGGCACGGACTTTAAGGCGATAGAGAAGCATTAGTGTGGAAACCCACCTGCGTACAATGGCAGTGAGACCGGCAGAGTGCAAGGGCTTTCCAACACTAAGAGAATAACGAGGAAAGACATGCCGATCCCAGTGAAATGTTATAATAACTTGGGGTGCAACGACCATGTCAAAGATTTACTGTTTAAGATGCGCAAGCCAGACTTGAGGTGAATTGCCATTGTCTAAGGCTGCAAGAGCTTGGATGATCATAGCCTTATCGTAAGCATTGCGGGCCTTGAGGCGACAGAGAAACCACAAACAGAGAAACATACGGAAGCAACACATTGCACCAAAAATGCCTACCCCCACCCACTCTTTAAAAAAGAAAAAAGCAGAAGATATCCAATCGGTGAATTGAACCAAAGTCACGGGATCAACACGGGTGTTATTCAAGACAGCTATCTGGGTTAGTTGAGACTGGATCATGTCTTCTGCTTCCATGGACCAATTTCCAGCCAAATATTTGCCAATGATGCAGGAAGCATTCCTGGAATCATTAAATCTGACAGAGGTTATGCATAAATGTGCACGTTGGTCAACACAACCCAAAAGCACTAAGTCAGCCAATTCTTCTACCTGAGCTTGGAGTAAATCTATTCTTTGGTTGGCAGCTAAAATCCCTGACAAAATATGTTGATTAATTGTATTTTGGGATTCAAGTATGGTGGAAGTTTGTTGGACAACTTGATTAATGGTGGCAGCAGTTTGTACTTGATTGGCCATAGCCACTCCGGCCGTAACCGCTGCAGCAGCAGACACCACCACAGCTGTCACGATAGCCGCTGTGATTCCAAAATCTCTGCGGACTCTAAGTAGCTCAACAATAGGGAATTTATCAGGATTTGCAGTGACCGGGATTGGGACAAAAGTTGGAATTTTCATAACCACTGCTACAGTCCAGGAACCATTCCAACACTCAGATAAGAGACAGGTAGTATGAGAACAATCCAGCATCCCCGACGAGGTGGCGTTAGCCAAAAGGAATAAGAAGGGGGATTGGACACAGACCATTGCAGGAGGCAATGTGGCATTATACAACAGAGAGTTGAATGAAACAGATGTAAGTCTATTACTTCGTTCACTTTCTCTAACAGTACCAGAAACATTAGCCAGCCAACTTTTGGCTCCTACCAACTGAGCCAGTGCAGAAATATTGGCTGAAGCCCCCTTTTCATTGGAAATCAGCCATTGAAACCAGTACCAACCTACTCCTGTAGAGGAGCTGGCACTATTGTTAAAGTTATAAACATACCTCTTAAGAGAGGGGGAAAGGGAAAAACCTTTAGCAACTTGATGTTTCTCCCAAGAATGATCCTGACAAGGCATAAATGTTGGGGGAAAACCAAGATTAGGGGAACAGTAAGGAGAGGCCTTGAAATGAGTGGCATCATGAATACTACTAGAAGAAGGAGGCACTGGGATTAGTACCTCGGAGATAATAGCCAAGGTAGTTATGTTAAGAGCAGAGCTGCTGTTTGCGGGGGTCCCTGAGCCTGATTGCTTCCCTGAAACTACCTTGCTCAATACAGCACTGATAATGCTCCCTGAGACCTGATTGGACCGTAATGGGTCCTCCCAGTTAGTCAAATTTTTGGTCTTAAGGCTAATGCAATTAGCGTTTCTAAGGCTGAAACAAAAAACTCCTGTGAGATTAACTTGAGATTGATTAAAAATTCTCTCCATGTCCCCTCTAGGAGAGTCACAGGGAGCAGACATCTCACATGAGGTAGAAAAAAGAGTGGGGAGGACACTAGAATTACCATGAACCGGCACCGGCATTGGCCATGCCCGTGCCACTGCCCACCACCGCATTGGTGTCGCCTGTGCCATCGGCACCAGCACCAGAGCCAGAGCACTTAGCAGAATGAAGATCCTCATCACAGGATTGTTGTGGTATCTCTTGTTGCTGGTCAGTTGATGTCGAGACTCTTCTTGTCAAGCGTTCAGGGACCCACAACGGTTCCGTACGATCCTGGGGAAAAACACATACAGATCCTCGTGCCCATGTCAGCACGGGGTCAGGGCCGTTCCACTGGCCCGTAAGAACATCCTTCCACTTAACATAGCCAATCACAGAGGGCTGAGGGGACACATGTCTATCGGCCGCAGAGCGACCATGAATATCCAAATTTAAAAAATTAATGGTAAAGAGAGCTAAGGACAGGCGTTCTTTAGGAGTGTGTTCAGCTCTTATTCCCCCTTTTTGTTTTTGTAAAGTTTCCTTTAAGGTGCGATGAGCACGCTCAACAATGCCTTGTCCTTGAGGATTATAAGGCAAACCATGAGTAAGTTGCACTCCCATAGTAGAACAAAAAGCTGTAAATTGTCTGCCAGTATAAGCAGGTCCATTATCAGTCTTAAGGGATGCAGGTGCACCCCATGCTGCCCATGCCTCTAAACAGTGAGTAATGACATTACGTGCCTTTTCTCCCGATAAACAAGAAGCATGGATAATTCCAGAGCACGTATCAACGGAAACATGCACATACTTAAGGTTACCAAAGTCAGGTATATGTGTCACATCCATTTGCCAAACAACCAATGGCTTTAATCCCCGTGGGTTTACTCCATAATAAGGGGGATGAAGAAATGTGACACAATGGGGACATTGCAATACTATCTGCCGAGCATCCGCTCTTGAAATGGAAAAACGCCTGCGCAGCTTTAATGCATTAACATGGAAGTTTTGGTGAAACAATTTAGCCCCCTCAAAGGAGGAAGCCAAGCATATCAATTGACCTCTAGTGGCTAAGTCCGCACAGGCATTAGCCTGGGATAACGGACCAGGAAGAGAGGTGTGAGCCCTGATGTGCACTGGATAAAAAGAAGCAGTGCGGTTAGAGATAAGCTGTTGAAGCTGAGTAAAGTAAGCAGACACATTGTGGGCATCACTAATAGCTCCCACGGCCTCCAGGACTCTTAGTGCTTGTACCACATAGCTGGAGTCCGAAATAAGATTAAAAGGAAAAGAACACTGTTTAAACACTTCAATAACAATTTGTAGTTCTACCCATTGTGGATTTCCAGGAGCAAATTGATGCTGGATAGGGGGAGAGTCATTAATTACATAGGCTCCCATTCCAGACTTGGAACCATCAGTAAAAATGTTAATAGCCCCCGGAATTGGACTGGATGAAGTTACCTTAGGGAAAATGATGGGATGTTCTTTAACAAAATGGAGTAATGGATGAGAAGGGTAGTGATTATCAATACCCCCTTGAAAAGAGCAACACAGAATAGCCCAGTTGTCTAGAGTAGCACATAAAACATTAAGTTGAGCTTTAGTGTAGGGTATGATAAGAGAAGAAGGTGATTGGCCGAAAAAATTGAATGCTTTGTTGAATCCCTTTAAGTGCCAACGCTGCAACAGCATCAGGATAATATTCTAAGGATTTTCCTGGGGATACATGTCGGTGGATCCATAGTAAAGGCCCATCTTGCCACAGTACCCCAGTAGGCTGCCGCATAGTGGCAAGCACACATAACTGGAAAGGTTTATCACTCTGGAGCCTGCATAGAGTGGCATGCTGTATAGCTTGTTCTACTTTTATAAGGGCCACTCTAGCCTCAGTAGTGAGGCTATGAGGGGAAGCAAGATCTGGATCACCCTTGAGAGTAGCATACAAAGGCTGGAGCACAATATTAGGAATATGTAAATATCCTCTTATCCAATTAATATCTCCCAGCAATTTTTGAAAGTCATTTAAAGTTTGGATATCTTGAGTCCTGATGGTAATTTTTTGCAGTTTTAATTTGTCATACCCAATTGTCGCTCCCAAATACCTGATAGAATCCCCCGTTTGAATATTTTCAGGTGCGATGTGCAGTCCATGTTGGGCCAACAGCATCACGAGTTCTTTATAAGCCTCATTAACTGTCTGTTCTAATTTTGCGGCCAATAACACATGATCCATATAATGAATGATCTTGGTGGGGGAATACTTATGTCTGAGAGGTGCGAGTGCCTTCCCCACATACATCTGGCACATCCTGGGACTGTTAGCCATCCCCTGCGGCAACACCACCCACTCAAACCTTTGATTTGGTTCCTCGTGATTACACGAGGGAAGGGTGAAAGCAAAACGTTGTGAATCTTTAGGATGCAAAGGAATGGAAAAGAAACAGTCTTTAATGTCAATAAAAATTATGTGCCAGCCTTGAGGAACAGAGGAGATCAGAGGCAGCCCTCTTTGAATGGGAACCATAAGTTGCATCTGAGCATTAACTGCTCGTAGATCATGCAGTAGGCGCCACTTCCCTGATTTTTTCTTAATGACAAATATGGGAGTATTCCATGGAGAAGTAGAAGGTAGGATGTGACCCAAATCAAGTTGTTCTTTGAATAGATCATGGGCTGCTGCCAGTTTAGCCAAGGGAAGAGGCCACTGAGACACCCAAGCAGGCTCCACGGTGAGCCATGTTATGGGTATTTGAGCCCCAGTGGCCCCTAGGAAAAACCCAGACCAAACCTGTTAAGCTTTTGATGACCTTGCAGAGGATGCTTAGGCCCCTGTAGGTGTCTATTAGGGTCCCCAAAAATCTTTCCAGCGGCATCTACCATCCTTGCTACAAAATCTGAAAAGGGTTCTGTGGGGCCCTGCAGAATCTTGGTCAAGTTACCAGACACCTCTTCTCTATTTGGAAGTGACTTCCATGCCCGAATGCAAATGTTGTTAATTTGATCATATGCCTCAGGAGTTAATCCTGTCTGTTGATTAGCAAATCTGCCTTGTCCCAAAAGCATTTCCTTGTCCCAATGGGGGTGTCCCGCCGCATAGTTTTGGGTGGCCTGCTCTACCATGCACTCTAGCACAAAGGCTCTCCAGTCCAAATATTTACCTGGAGAAACACAAGCCCAAACAAGGCTAGCCCAATCAGAGGGAGTCATACAGTATCTAGACAGACTCTCCACCTGAGTTAGAGTGAAGGCGGCATCCACCCCATAAGTGCGCACAGACTCCGCCAGGGTCTTCACAATTTTGAAATCTAAGGGCTCATGGAATCTTCCCCTATTTTCATCCTGGGAAACTGGATAAGCAAGACCCATCTCAGCGTTAACAGCCCTCCATGTTTGGGCATGGAAAGCTCTCCTCGAATCACCCCCACTGTACGGCGGCGGATCCGGAGGATCATTTTTCTTGAGCTCCTGTTTATTTTTGTTCCCTTCTCCTATAGTTAGAGTCCCTAGCTGACGAGACAGTCTCCCGAGCTCCTCCTCCTCATTCTCCTCCTCTTCTGACCCACTTTTGCATGGGAGTGTGCGCAGCGTACTGAGATCTGGATACAATAGTTTCCTCCCCCGTTTCTCGCTCCGCACACTCCCTTCCTCCTGAAATACCTCACTTAGTGCCAGAGACAATTGCCTCCTCCCCTGTTTCTCGTTCCGCACACTCCCTTCCTCCTGAAATACGTCACTTCGTGCCGGAGACAATCGCCTCCTCCCCTGTGTCTCGCTCCGCACACTCCCACCCTCCTGATCTACCTCACTGCCTGCCGTTTCTGATCTTTCCTCATGTAATTGCTGTAAAACTTCTTGTCCTTTAGTAAGTGCTTCCTGACATCTGCCATCTGCGAGGCAACTACGGATCATCTTCCAAAGGGGTATCACCCCACCCTCTAATATGCCCTGCTCAGAAGCAAAGTCAAGATCTGTGCCTAACTTATCCCAGCTAGGTATAGTAAGGCTGCCCGAGAACGCAAACCATGGTGCAGCAATATCTGTCTTCTGTAAAAATCTCTGTAAAGTACTACGTTTCACATCTAGGCCCTTGGAACGTAACAGGTCATCTAGGGCCAGGAGAAGCGGACTTGAAGATATGGCACCCATGACACAACAAAAGACGCACAAAAAACAAAAGTGAAAGTAAAAGCGAAAGTACACAGTGCAGCTGCAATAAGATGTAATGCTCTCTCTGGCTTTACAGAGGAGCTATGCCACTTTGATCGCGGGTCCCCCTTACCTGGGACTAACCCCCACTTTGATCGCGGATCCCACTTACTTGGGACTAACCCCCGCTTTGATCGCGGATCCCACTTACCTGGGACTAACCGGTGCACCACCCCTGACTACTGAAAGTTCTGGTTCCCGGGTTTCGGCACCACTTGTCGCGACCCCTTGCCCGCAAGGAAGACGCAACTCAGGAATCTTCTTTCAGCAGTGTATTCAGGCCCTTGATATTTCTTCTAATTCCTGGTCGGATGCCCCGCCCAGCCTTAATAAAGCATCCCAAGCCCCAATGCGAAGCTGCCACGTGGAACTTTCTCATAGGGTGCTGAAAAACCATGCACCAACTCTCCCAAACAAGGAGTTGTTTGTCACAGACCACAGTGGAGCCAGCGCCATCCTGCAATGGCGACCATAATCTGCAGAAGCGGCTCACCACACTGGGTCTTTTATTTTTCCATATGAATTTCATGATTGCTTTATCTATTTCTACAAGAAATGCTGTTGGGATTTTGATTGGCATTGCATTAAATGTATAGAGAACTTTTTGTAGTATCGCCATTTTGATGATGTTAGTTCTTCCCATCCATGAACATGGTATGGTTTTCCATTTTTTAATGTCTTCTTCTATTTCTCTCTTTAGGTTTCTGTAGTATTCATTGTATAAATTTTCACCTCTTTTGTTAGATTGATTCCCAAGTATTTTATTTTTATTGAGGATATTGTGAATGCAGTGGTTGTCCTCATTTCCATTGCAGAAGATTTGTCACTGATATACAAGAATGCCTTTGATTTATGAGTGTTCATTTTATATCCTGCCAAATTGCTAAATTCACTTATTAGCTCTAGTAGTTTCTTTGTACAACCTTTTTGGTCTGTTACATATATTATCATATCATCTGAATATGTGATAATTTAAGTTCTTCTTTTCCTATTTTTTAGCCATTAATTTCTTTTGTCTGTCTAATTGCTCTGGCTAGTATTTCGAGGACTAAATTGAAGAGAAGTGGTGAGGGAGGGCATCCCTGTCTTGTTCCAGATTTTAGAGGGAATGCCTTCAGTTTTTCTCCATTCAGAATGATGCTAGACTGAGGCTTAGCATATTTAGCTTTTACAATGTTGAGGTAAGTTCCTGTTATCCCTAGTTTTTATAGTGTTTTCAACATAAAGGGATGCTGAACTTTGTCGAATGCTTTTTCTGCATCTATTGAGATGATCATGTGGTTCTTATGGTTAAATCTATTGATGTGGTGAATAACATTTATTGATTTCTGTATATTGAACCAGCCTTGCATCCCGGGGATGAATCCTACTTGATCATGGTGCACATTTTTTTTGATATGCTTTTGAATTCGATTCACAAGATTTTTTTTTGAGGATTTTTGCATCTGAGTTCATTAGAGATATTGGTTTGTACTTTTCTTTTTTTGAAGTGTCTTTGTATTGTTTCAGGATCAGGGTGATGTTGGCCTCATAGAATGAATTTGGAAGAGCTCCTTCATTTTCTATTTTTTGAAATAACTTGAATTGTATTGGTATTAATTCTTCTTTGAAGGTTTTGTAAAATTTTGCTGTATATCCATGTCGTCCAGGGCTTTTCATGGTTGGTAGTCTTTTGATGGCTTCTTCAATTTCCTCTTTTGTTATTGGTCTGTTTAAATTGTGTGTATCTTCCTGACAATCTGGGCAAGTCATATGACTTAAGAAATTTATCAATATCTTTGCTATCTTCTATTTTATTGGAATATAAGGTTTCAAAATAATTTCTATTTATCTTCTGTATTTCTGTAGTGTCCATTGTGATATTGCCTTTTTCATCCCGTATGTTAGTAATTTGAGCTCTCTCTGTTCTACTCTTCGTTAGCTTGGCTAAGGGTCTGTCAATCTTATTTATTTTTTCAAAGAACCAACTTTTTGATTTATCAATTTTTTAATGTTTTTTTTGTTTCAATTTTATTGATTTCTGCTCTGATTTTAATTATTTCTTGCCTTCTACTACTTTTACTGTTGTTTTGCTCTTCCTTTTCTAGGGCTTTGAGATGAAGTGTGAGCTCATTTATTTGTTGTTTTTTTCATTTTTTGAGGAATTACCTCGAGGAAATAAATTTCCCTCTTTAAACTGCTTTCATTGTGTCCCATAGATTCCAATATGTTGTGTCTGTATTTCCATTCATCTCCAAGAATTTTTTGATTTACTCCTTTATGTCTTTTGCAACCCATTGATCAGTCAGTAACATATTGTTCATTTTTCATAAGATGTAAGATTTTTCCATCCTTCTTTTATCATTGATATCCAGTTTCATTCCACTGCAATCAGATAAGTTACATGGTATAATCGCCACACCTTTATATTTACTAATAGTTGTCCTATGGCATAATATTTGGTCTATCTTTGAGAAGGATCCATGTGCTGTTGAGAAGAACGTGTATCCACTTGGTGATGGTTGATATATTCTATATATGTCGGTTAAGTCTAGGTTATTGATTGTGTTATTAAGTTCTATAGTTTCTTTATTCAGCTTTTGTCTGGAGGATCTGTCCAATGGAGAGAGCGGCTTGTTGAAGTCACCCATAATTATTGTGTTGTGGTCTATTTGTCTCTTGAACTTGAGGAGAGTTTGTTTTATGAATGTTTCAGCACCA
The DNA here is from genome assembly GCF_048772815.1 of Callospermophilus lateralis. Taxonomy (NCBI): domain Eukaryota; kingdom Metazoa; phylum Chordata; class Mammalia; order Rodentia; family Sciuridae; genus Callospermophilus; species Callospermophilus lateralis. Next base: position 66,290 of record NW_027516422.1, on the reverse strand, counting down.
TTGTTTGGTGCATATATATTGATAATTGTTATGTCTTGTTGGTGGATGGTACCTTTTAATAGTATGTAGTGTCCTTCTTTATCCCTTTTGATTAACTTAGGTTTGAAGTTGATTTCATTCGATATGACTATGGCCACTCCTGCTTGCTTCGGGGGACCATGTGAGTGGTATGATTTTTCCCAACCTTTCACCTTCAGTCTGTGTATTTCTTTTCCTATCAGATGAGTCTCCTGAAGGCAGCATATGGTTGGATTTGTTTTTTTAATCCAGGTTATTAGCCTATGTCTCTTTATTGGGGAATTTAAGCCATTAACATTTAAGGTTACTATTGAAATATGGTTAGTACTACCGGTCATGCTTGTTTATTTATTTTAATATGGATAGTTTTTCCTTTTTGGTTATTTTATTTTTCTTCCCTTTACTGAGTTACCTCCCACTGTTAGTTTGGGGTGCTTTTTTTAATTCCTCTTCTTGTAGTGTTTTGCTCAAGATGCCATGCAGTGTTGGTTTCCTGGATGTGAATTCTTTTAACATTTATTTATCATGAAATGTTTTAATTTCATTGTCAAATCTGAAGCTTAATATTGCTGGATACAGTATTCTTGGTTGAAATCCAGTATTTTTTATCGTTGGAAATACGTTGTTCCAGGATCTTCTCAATTTCAACGTCTGTGATGAAAAATCAGCCGTTAACCTAATTGGTTTACCGCTGAGAGAAATCTTCTTCCTTTCTCACGTAGCTATTAATATTCCCTTTTTGTTCTGTATGTTGGATATCTTTATAATTATGTGTCTTGGAGTTGGTCTATTATGGTTTTGAATGTTTGGGGTCCTGTAGGCTTCTAGGACTTGGCAATCCATTCCACCTTTCATATTTGGGAAGTTTTCTAAGATTATTTCATTCAATAAATTGTTCATTTCTTTGGTTTGATGCTCTATGCCTTCTTCTATTCCAATGACTCTCAGGGTTGGTTTTTTTATGACATCCTATATCTCTTGAATAGATTGCTCGTGCCTTCTAAGCATCTTTTCTGTGTTGACAATATTCTTTTCAAGTTGATAAACTTTGTCTTCATTATCTGATGTTCAGGCTTCTACTTGATCCAGTCTATTTGTAATATTCTCGTTTGTTATACTCTGGTTTCTCTTCAGATCATATAAATCTTTTGTCTTTTAATATTCTCATTTAAGTTTTTAATTTGGTTTATTGTTTCCTGCATTTCTAAAATTACTGTTTGTTTTATTTTCTAAATCTCTATTTCGTGATAGAGCTTGTTCATTGACATTTGAATTTGCTTATTTACTTCATTTTCAAAATATACGTTCATTGTTTGAACTTGCTGTCTAAAGTCTTCTCTAAGATTCCATTCCATCTGAGTTAGGTATGCCTTGACTTCTTTCTCTGTCCATTTTTCTGGTGCCTGTAGGTTCTCCTTTGTATTTAAGTTGTCCTGCATTGTTTGTGCTCACTTTTCCCTTTGTTTTTTTCATGGTGCTCAAGTTACTTCCCAACTCTGTTTGACTGCTGTGTTTCTGTTTCTCCTTTAAATTTGTTTTGGTTTTTATATTTCCACTATCTCTCCTTTGTGTTAGGAGAAAATGTTTCGAGATGTTGGATTTAATTGTGATATAAGGTAAATTCATTGGTTTCATTAAAGGCCTTCAGATTTTGATGGCATATAGAGAACTAAGGTTTGGACTAAAGATTTTATGTAAAGATCGGTTGATTTGATTGTTTGGAGGTTAGGATACGTTAGCTTCTTTGGGGGGTTACTCAAATGCAGTCGGATATTAACAAGAGAATAGACAGGAGTACTTGGGGGTAGTTAAGGACTTGGGTGGACTATACACCTATTTGTAGTATTCATCTATTTGCATTTAGTAAGTTATATGTAGTCTGGTTGTTCATGCTGTTTTATTGTAGCAATCTGTCATAACCTGGCGTTGGTGACGTCAGTTTTACAAGATGTTGGCCGCTGGCTTCATTGGTGGACTTTAAGTTGTGGGGGATAGAACTGGACCGCTTCCTTCCTTCATCTCAAACCCCAAACTCATCCCAGAGCTCAGAGAGGGCATAGCCAGCAGGACTCCACAGAATCCACAGCGCCGTTTCTCTCTGCTTGCTGGTCGCTTCTCGGCGGCACCTCACCGTCTGTAGCCACGGGGCGGGCAGTAGGGCAGGCGGCGGATCAGTCAGCCTGGATCTCTGGTCGCACCGTTGGCTCGCATTTGAGACTCAGTAACCGGTCCTCGGTGATGGAAATCCTTCCTCTAGGTTTCGGTGCACCCCAATTTAGCTGGAAATTCCTAACAAGATAGCTTTTTGTTGTTCTAACCCTCTATTCACCTGTGCAGTGATGTGTTACACGGGGTGTGATGCACTCTATTTGCGGCTATCACTCATTCTTGTTCTTATATTTGCTGTATATTTTCACTGATGTCCATATCAAGAAATGCTCTGAACTATTCATAAGCCTTAAATCAGTATACTAATCATTATTCTGCATCCTTCTAGTTCACCCAAATGACATGGTGGAGTTCATTCTTGGAGAAAGCATGGATCAAGAGGCCCCATCAGAAGCCATGGTAAGGTTGCTTATCTTCCTCTGAAATTCAAGTGTTGCTCTTTAGTATCTCTTTCTGTTGTAATATGATATGGTTTCCTGGAGATGACATACACAATTTCCTGAGTGTGCAGATTCTCATTAGGGTGTCTGTTGCCAAATGAGACCTCACTGAAGGCAATATAACAAGAAACAGTATAAACTACACACCGTATAATAACAAGCTTTGTGCCTGGATATGATTTTCCATCCTGGTCATCAAATTCCTTAATTATCACCTAATATAGACCTGTGACACAAATACCCTAGAAAAGCTTGTGTCATTTGGTGAGAGTACATTTGCTATCTCTTCCATTGATTTGCACACATTCTCATTGAATATTTGAATGTCACCAAGTAAACAAAAGACTTGTGCACACAGGTCAAATCATGGTTTGATGTTCATAGTGACTCCTTTTCTGTATTCACAGGAGGAATCAAAAGGATCCATAATTGGTATGTATCCTGGGCTCATTCTCTTCCTGTTTGAAAATGTAGATAATGCCAAGGGTCAGAGAGTCTTCCTTCATTTTGAGTGCAGTCTCAGTGATTCCACTACCTCCTTGAGAATGAGAAGTGAGGGGTTTGTGGTCTAAATTGATTTAAAAAATATCTATGGCCATTCTGCATATTTCCTTGAAGCACCTATGTGAGTTGAGCAAAGTGGTTAGGTCAATGAGAGTTTTATACATGTGTCTTTGTGTGCATTCACGCAACATGATTCTGAGTGTGACTTTCGTTTTTGCACATTTGCTTGTTTCTCTAGATATATATACATGCCATGAGGCTAACGTCCATATGTTTAAACAAAAAAAGCCATCTCCATTAGATCATGATTTTGTATATGTGTAAATAGATCAAACTGTAAACCTTCCATATGTGCAGATTATTCCACACCAATACCTCAATTAACATGCAAAACTTATCCCATGAAAACCCAGAAAATTTTCATGACACTCTATAAAGGAAAAACTCCATTTCAATCCTGTCACTGCACCAGTAGCTACTTCATTTAATAGCAAACTTTATCTGTCAGTATGTCCTATATTTAATCAGTGCATGTGATAGTTCACAACACTTTACTCATGAAAAATTTTCACGTTCATATACATTGTTTGTGAGAGGTGTCAGAATTCATCTTCCAATCCCCATTCTAGGCCCAAGTTTCTGGACAGGGTCAATCCTTAACAATGACCCTCAGGTCCACCAATGCACTATGCTCAGTTATGGTGGGCATCTGAGACAGAGGAGATGCACAGGCCAGACATTACTGTAGCTAAGGAAGGTCTTACTTTGCATGTTCCAACTGACACTGAAAGCTACCTTATTGGGTTTTTTTGTAGACACTACTTTGTAGAAACATGTTTTCACTGGATGGATTTTCATGGGGCCTGATTAGCACAATTGCAGCTCATCTAGTTACACAGCAAAAGGTGGGCTGTAGTGAAGATCCAGCTCAGCACAGCAGTGGTGTCCGATCTCTAGTTTAGGTCTGTGCTGCCCCCTGTGTGGCCTGCAGGATATCACATTGACATTATATATGATAGGTATTCATAATGTCAGTCCCAAATGCTCTCTGGTTCCTTCTATTTATACATACATGGATACTGACACTGACTGGTCACTGTGAGGTTAAAACCACTGTGGTCATCATTCCTTCTCATCCCTGAACTTCTTCCTGGGCAGAGTGTCTTCATCTTAGTCCATGACATCTTTTGATAATTGCAACATTGTGCTAAGATCTCACTTGTTCAGCATTTGGGGCTCTACAATGAACCAGGTATCCACTTGGGATCTGACCAGGACCAGCCAGAATCAGTAGGGAAGTGAAGAAGATAGCATTGTGTCCAAGCATTTCACACATTTCTTATGAGCTCTAGGTGGGATGTGCTTGACTTTAAGGAGAGCCATCAGGATCCTTTTTTTACTGGTTGTTCAAAACATTAAAATGCTCTTGACATATCCTATTTCATACATTAGATTCAAGTTGGTTATAAACTCCCAATTTTACCCCAAATACAGATTGCAGAATCACATTGGTTTCACATCCACATTTTTACATAATGCCTTATTAGTAACTGTTGTATTCTGCAACCTTTCCTATCCTCTACTATCTCCCCTCCCCTCCCCTCCCATCTTCACTCTCTACCCATCTCCTGCAATTCATTTCTCTCCTTGTTTATTTTCCCATTCCCCTCACAACCTGTCATATGTAATTTTGTATAACAATGAGGGTCTCCCTCAATTACCATGCAATTTGTCTTTACTCTCCCTTTACCTCCCACCTCATGTATCTGTTTAATGTTAACCTTTTATTCCTGCTCTTCCTTCCTGCTCTGTTCTTAGTTGCTCTCATTATATCAAAGAAGACATTTGGTATTTTCTTAAGGGATTGGCTAGCTTCACTAAGCATAATCTGCTCTAGTGCCATCAATTTCCCTGACAATTCCATGAATTTGTCATTTTTTAGTGCAGCGTAATACTGCATGGTGTATAAATGCAACTTTTTAATCCATTCATCTATTGAAGGGCATCTGGGTTGGTTCCACAGTCTAGCTATTGTGAACTGTGCTGCTATGAACACCGTTGTGGCAGTATCTCTGTAGTATGCTCTTTTAAGGTCTTCAGGGAACAGTCTGAGAAGGGCAATAGCTGGGTCAAATGGTGGTTCCATTCCCAGCTTTCCCAAGAATCTCCATACTGCTTTCCAAATTCGCCACACCAATTTGCAGTCCCACCAGCAATGTACAAGAGTACCCTTTCCCCACAACCTCTCCAGCACTTGTTGTTGTTTGCCTTCATAATGGCTGCTAATCTTACTGGAGTGAGATGGTATCTTAGGGTGGTTTTGATTTGCATTTCTCTGACTGCTAGAAATGGTGAGCATTTTTTTCATATACTTGTTGATTGATTGTAAGTCCTCCTCTGAGAAGTGTCTGTTCAGGTCTTTGGCCCATTTGTTGATTGGGTTATTTGTTATCTTATTTTTTAATTTTTTGAGTTCTTTGTATACTCTGGATATTAGGGCTCTATCTGAAGTGTGAGGAGTAAAAATTTGTTACCAGGATGTAGGCTCCCTATTTACCTCTCTTATTGTTTCTCTTGCTTAGAAAAAACTTTTTAGTTTAAGTAAGTCCCATTTGTTGATCCTAGTTATTAACTCTGTGCTATGGGTGTCCTATTAAGGAATTTGGAGCCCGATCCCACAATATGTAGATTGTAACCAACTTTTTCTTCTATCAGGCGCAGAGTCTCTGATTTGATATGAAGCTCTTTGATCGATTTTGAGTTAACTTTTGTGCTTGGTGAGAGAAAGGGATTCAGTTTCATTTTTTTGCATATGGATTTTCAGTTTTCCCAGCACCATTTGTTGAAGATGCTATCCTTCCTCCATTGCATGCTTTTATCCCCTTAATCAAATATAAGAAAGTTGTAATTTTGTGGATTCGTCTCTGTGTCCTCTAATTTGTACCATTGGTCCACCCGCCTGTTTTGGTACCAGTACCATGCTGTTTTTGTTACTATTGCTCTGTAGTACAGTTTGAAATCTGGTATCACTATACCTCCTTATTCACACTTCCTGCTTAGAATTGATTTTGCTATTCTGGGTCTTTTATTTTTCCATATGAATTTCATGATTGTTTTATCTATTTCTACTAGAAATGCTGTTGGGATTTTGATTGGCATTGAATTAAACCTACAGAGAACTTGGGGTAATATTGCCATTTTGATGATTTTAGTTCTTCCTATCCATGAATATGGTATATTTTCCCATCTTCTAAAGTCTTCTTCTATTTCTCTCTTTAGGGTTCTGTAGTTTTCATTGTATTAATCTTTCACCTCTTTTGTTAGATTGGTTCCCAAGTATTTTACCTTTTTTTTTTGAGGATATTGTGAATGGGGTGGTTGTCCTCATTTCCATTTCAGAAGATTTGTCACTGATATACAGGAATGCCTTTGATTTATGCGTGTTGATTTTATATCCTTCCACTTTGCTAAATTCACTTATAAGCTCTAGTTGTTTCTTTGTAGACCCTTTTTGGTCTGTTAGATACATTATCATATCATCCGCATATGGTGATAATTTAAGTTCTTCTTTTCCTATTTTTATGCCGTTAAGTTCTTTTGTCTGTCTAATTGCTCTGGCTAGTATTTCGAGAACTAAATTGAATAGAAGTGGTGAGGGAGGGCATCCCTGTCTTGTTCCAGATTTTAGAGGGAATGCCTTCAGTTTTTCTCCATTCAGAATGATGCTAGACTGAGGCTTAGCATATATAGCTTTTACAATGTTGAGGTAAGTTCCTGTTATCCCTAGTTTTTCTAGTGTTTTGAATATAAACGGATGCTGAACTTTGTCGAATGCTTTTTCTGCATCTATCGAGATGATCATGTGGTTCTTATGGTTAAATCTATTTATGTGGTGAATAACATTTATTGATTTCTGTATATTGAACCAGCCTTGTGTCCCGTGGAGAAATCCTACTTGATCATGGTGCACAATTTTTTTGATATGCTTTTGTATTCGATTCAAAAGAATTTTTTGAGGATTTTTGCATCTAAGTTCATTAGAGATATTGGTCTGTAGTTTTCTTTCTTTGAAGTGTCTTTATCTAGTTTTGGGATCAAGGTGATGTTGGCCTCATGCAATGAATTTGGAACAGCTCCTTCTTTTTCTATTTCTTAAAATAACTTGAAAAGTATTGGTATTAATTCTTCTTTGAACATTTTGTAAAACTCTGCTGTATATCCATGTCGTCCATGGCTTTTCTTGGTTGGTAGTATTTTCATGGCTTCTTCAATTTTCTCCTTTGTTATTGGTCTGTTTAAATTGTGTGTATCTTCCTGACTCAATCTGGGCAAATCATATGACTTAAGAAATTTATCGATATCTTTGCTATCTTCTATTTTATTGGAATATAGGGTTTCAAAATAATTTCGAATTATCCTCTGTATTTCTGTAGTGTCCGTTGTGATTTTGCCTTTTTCATCCTGTATATTAGTAATTTGAGATCCCTCTCATCTTCTCTTCATTAGCATGGCTAAGGGTCTGTCGAACTTATTTATTTTTTCAAAGAAATAACTTTTTGTTTTATCAATTTTTAATGTTTTTTTGTTTCAATTTCGTTGATTTCCGCTCTGGTTTTAAATATTTCTTGCCTTCTACTACATTTGCTTTTGTTTTGCTCTTCCTTTTCTAGGGCTTTGAGATGAAGTGTGAGCTCATTTATTTGTTGTTTTTTTTTTTTTCATTTTTTGAGGAATGACCTCCAGGAAATGAATTTCCCTCTTAAAACTGCTTTCATTTTGTCCCATAGATTCCAATATGTTGTGTCTGTATTTCCATTCATCTCCAAGAATTTTTTGATTTACTCCTTTATGTCTTTTGTAACCCATTGATCATTCAGTAACATATTGTTCATTTTCCATAAGATGTATGATTTTTCCATCTTTCTTTTATAATTGATACCCAGTTTCATTCCATTGTAATCAGATAAGTTTCATGATTTTATCTCCACACCTTTATATTTACTATTAGTTGTCCTATGGCATAATATATGGTCTATCTTTGAGAAGGACCCATGTGCTGCTGAGAAGAATGTGTGTCCACTTGATGATGGTTGATATATTCTATATATGTCGGTTAAGTCTAAGTTATTGATTGTGTTATTGAGTTCTATAGTTTCTTTATTCAGCTTTTGTCTGGAGGATCTGTCAAATGGAGAAAGCGGTGTGTTGAAGTCACCCATAATTATTGTGTTGTGGTCTATTTGACTCTTGAACTTGAGGAGAGTTTGTTTTATGAATGTTGCAGCACCATTGTTTGGTGCACATATATTGATAATTGTTATGTCTGGTTGATGGATGGTTCCTTTTAATAGTATGTAGTGTCCTTCTTTATCTCTTTTGATTAACTTAGGTTTGAAGTTGATTTTATTCGATTTGAGTATGGCCACTCCTGCTTGCTTCGGGGGAGTATGTGAGTAGTATGATTTTTCCCAACCTTTCACCTTCAGTCTGTGTATGTCTTTTTCTATCAGATGAGTCTCCTGAAGGCAGCATATTGTTGGATTTGTTTTTTTAATCCAGGTTATTAGCCTATGTCTCTTAATTGGGGAATTTAAGCCATTAACGTTTAAGGTTACTATTGAAATATGGTTAGTACTAACCGTCGTGCTTGTTTATTTATTTATTTTTATATGGGTAGCATTTTCTTTTGGTTATTTTTTTTTCCTTTCTTTTACTGAGTTATTTCCCACTGTTAGTTTGTCTAGCTGTTTTTCAATTCCTCTTCTTGTAGTGTTTTGCTCAAGATGCCATGCTGTGCTGGTTTTCCTGCTGCGAATTCTTTTAACTTTTATTTATCATGAAATATTTTAATTTCATTATCAATACTGGATACAGTATTCTTGGTTGGAATCCATTATTTTTTATCGTTGGAAATACGTTTTTCCAGGATCTTCTTGCTTTCAACATCTGTGATGAAAAATCAGCCATTAACCTAATTGGTTTACCCCTGAATGTAATCTGCCTCCTTTCTCTCATAGCTTTTAATAGTCTCTCCTTGTTTTCTATGTTTTATATCTTCATAATTATGTGTCTTGGAGTTGGTCTATTATGGTTTTGAATGTCCGGGGTCCTGTAGGCTTCCAGGATTTGGCAATCCATTCCACCTTTAATATCTGGGAATATTTTTGGATTATTTCATTCAATAAATTGTTCATTCCATTGGTTTGATGCTTTATGCCTTCTTCTATTCCAATGACTCTCAGGTTTGGTTTTTTTATGACATCATATATATCTTGGATAGATTGCTCATGTCTTTTAAGCATCCTTTCTGTGTTGACTATATTCTTTTCAAGTTGATAAACTTTGCCTTCATTATCTGATGTTTTGGCTTCTACTTGATCTCGTCTATTTGTAATATTCTCGTTTGAGTTTTTAATTTGGTTTATGGTTTCTTGCATTTTTAGGATTACTGTTTGTTTTTTTCTAAATCTCTATTTCTTGATAGAGCGCGTTCTTTGACATTTGAATTTTCTTAATTAATTCGTTTTCAAAATGTACGTTCATTGTTTGAACTTGCTGTCTAAAGTCTTCTCTAAGATTACATTCCATCTGAATTAGGTATGCCTTGACTTCTTTCTCCATCCATTTTTCTGGTGCCTTTAGGTTCTCCTTTGTATTTAGGTTGTCCTGCATTGTTTGTGTTCCTTTTTCCACTTGTTTTTTCATGGTGCTCAAGTTACTTTCCAAATCTGTTTCACTGCTGTGTTTCTGTTTTCTCCTTTAATTTTTTTTTTTTTGGTTTTTATACTTCCACTATCTCTCCTTTGTGTTAGGAGAAACTGTATCGAGATTTTGGATTTAATTGTGATTTAATGTAAATACGTTGGTTTCTTTAAAGGCCTTCAGATTTTGAAAGCATATAGAGAACAGAGGTTTGGACGTAGGATTTTATGTTAAGGTCCAGTGATTTGATTGTTTGGAGGTTAGGATACGTTAGCTTCTTTGGGGGGTTAACTCAAATGCAGCCGGATACTAACAAGAAAATAGACAGGAGTACTTGGGGGTAGTAAAGGGCTTAGGTGGACTATAAACCTATTTGTAGAATTCATCTATTTGCATTTAGTATGTTATAGGTAGTCTGGTTGTTCATGCTGCTTTATTTTTGCAATCTGTCGGAACCTGGCGATGGTGACATCAGCTTTCCAAGATGTTGGCCTCTTGCTTCCTTGGTGGACTTTCCATTGTGAGGGATACAACTTGACCGCTTCCTTAACCCATCTCAAACCCCGAACTCATCTCAGATCTCAGTGAGGGCACAGCCAGCAGGACTCCACAGAATTCGTAGCGCCATTTTCCTCTGCTTGCTGGTAGCTTCTCAGCGGCACACCACCATCTGTAGACGCGGGGCGGGCCACAGGGCCAGCGGTGGATCAGTCAGCTTGAATCTCTGGTGGCACAGTTGGCTTGCGTTTGAGACTCAGTAACCGGTCCTCGGTGATGGAAATCTTTCCCTTAGGTTTCAGTGCACCGCAATTTTGCTGGAAATTCCTAACAAGATAGCTTTTCATCGTTCTAACCCTGTATTCATCTGTGCAGTGATGCAGTACACTGGGTGTGATACACTCTATTCGCAGCCATCTCTCATTCTTGTTCTTATCTTTGCTGTATATTTTCACTGATGTCCATATCAAGAAATGCCCAGAACTATTCATAAGCCTTAAATCAGTATACTAATCATTATTCTGCATCCTCCTAGTTCACCCAAATGACATGGTGGAGTTCATTCCTGGAGAAAGCATGAGTCGAAGGACCCCATCAAAATCCATGGTAAGGTTGCTTATCTTCCTCTGAAATCCAGTGTTGCTCTTTAGTTTCTCTTTCTCTTGTAATATGATATTACAAGAGATGACATACACAATTTCCTGACTGTGCAGATTCTCATTGGGGTGTCTGTTGCCAAATGAGACCTCACTGAAGGCAACATTAACAAGAAACAGTATAAACTACACACTGTATGATAACAAGCTTTGTGCCTGGCTATGGTTTTCCCTCCTGGCCATCGAATTCCTTAATTATCACCTAATATAGACCTGTGACACAAATCCCCTAGAAAAAGCTTGTGTCATTTGGTGAGAATACATTTGCTATCTGTTCCCTTGATTTGCCCACATTCTCATTGGATATTCGAATGTCACCAAGTAAACAAAAGACTTGTGCACACAGGTCAGAGCATGGCTTGATCTTCATAGTGACTCCTTTTCTCTATTCACAGGATGATTCAAAAGGATCCATAATTGGTATGTATCCTGGGCTCACTCTCTTCCTGTTGAAAATGTAGATGATGCCCAGGGTCAGAGAGTCTTCCTTCCTTTTGAGTGCAGAGTCTCAGTGATTCCACTACTTCCTTGAGAATGAGAAGTGAGGGGTTTGTTGTCTAAATTGATTTAAAATTATCTATGGTCATTCTGCATATTTCCTTGAAGCACCTGTGTGAGTTGAGCAACGTGGTTAGGTCAATGAAAGTTTTATACATGTGTCTCTGTGTGCATTCATGCAACATGATTCTGAGTGTGACTTTTTGTTCGTTTTTGCACATTTCTTTGTTTCTTTAGATATATACATGCCAAGATGCCAATGTCCACATGTTTAAACACAAAAAGCCATCTCCATTAGATCATGATTTTGTATATGTGTAAATAGAGCAAACTGTAAACTTTCCATGTGTGCAGTTCATTCCACACCAATACCTCAATTAACATGCAAAACATATCCCATCAAAACCCAGAAAATTTTCACGACACTCTATAAAGAAAAAGCTCCACTTCATTCCTGTCACTGCACCAGTAGCAAATTCATTTAATAGTAAACCTTACCTGTCAGTAGGTCCTATATTTAATCAGTGCATGTGATTATTCACAACACTTCACTCATGAAAAATTTTCACTTTCATATACATTTTGTGTGAGAGGTGTCAGAATTCATCTTCCAATCCCCATTCTAGGCAAAAGTTTCTGGACAGGGCCAATCCTTAACAGTGACCCTCAGGTTCACCAATGCACTATGCTCACTTATGGTGGGCATCTGTGTCAGAGGAGATGCACAGGCCAGACATTACTGTAACTAAGGAAGGTCTTACTTTGCATGTTACAACTGATACTGAAAGCTACCATTTTGTGTGTTTTTGTAGACACTACTTTGTAGAAACATGTTTTAACTGGATGGGCTTTCATGGGGCCAGATCAGCACAATTTCAATTCATCCAGTTACAGAGCAAAAGTTGGGCTGTAGTGAAGATCCAGCTCAGCACAGCAGTGGTGTCCGATCCCTAGTTTACGTCTGTGCTGCCCCTTTTGTGGTCTCCAGGATATCACATTGACAGTATATATGATAGGTCTTTATACTGTCAGTCTCATATGCTGTTTGGGTACCTGTATTCATACATACATGGATAATGACAAACACTGATCACTGTGAGGGTAGAAGAACTGTGGTTATCATTCCTTCTCATCCCTGAACTCCTCTCTGAGCAGAGTGTCTTCATCTTAGTCGATGACATCATTTGGTAAATACAACTATGTGCTAAGATCTCACTTGTTCAGCATGTGGGGCTCTACAATGAACCAGGTATCCACCTGGGATCTGACCAGGACCAGTCAGAATCAGTTGGGATGTTAAGAAGAGAGCATTGTGTCCAAGCTTTTCACACACATTTCTCATGAGCTCTATGTGGGAAGTGCTTGACTTTGAGGGGAGCCATCAGGATCGTTTTTTTTTTATTGGTTGTTCAAAATATTACAAAGCTCTTGACATATCCTATTTCATACATTAGATTCAAGTTGGTTATGAACTCCCAATTTTACCCCAAATACAGATTGCAGAATCACATCAGTTACACATCCACATTTTTACATAATGCCCTATTAGTAACTGTTGTATTCTGCAACCTTTCTTGTCCTCTACTATCCCCCCTCCCCTCTCCTCCCATCTTCGCTCTCTACCCCATCTACTATAATTCATTTCTCTCCTTGTTTATTTTTCCATTACCCTCACAACTTCTTATATGTAATTTTGAATAACAAGGAGGGTCTTCCTCCATTACCATGCAATTTCTCTTTTCTCTCCCTTTCCCTCCCACTCATGTATATGTTTAATATTCATCTTTACTTCCTGCTCTTCCTCCCTGCTGTATTTCTAGTTGCTCTCATTATTTCAAAGAAGACATTTGGTATTGGTTTTTAAGGGATTGGGTAGCTTCACTAAGCCTAATCTGCTCTAGTGCCATCCATTTCCCTGCAAATTCCATGATTTTGTCATTTTTTGTCCTGTGTAATACTCCATGTTGTATAAATGCCACATTTTTTTGTCCATTCATCTATTGAAGGGCATCTGTTTTGGTTCTACAGTCTAGCAATTCTGAATTGTGCTGCTATGAACATCGATGTTGTAGTATCCCTGTAGTACGCTCTTTTAAGGTCTTCAGGGAATTGTCCGAGAAGGGCAATAGCTGGTCAAATGGTAGTTCCATTCCCGGCTTTCCCAGGAATCTCCATACTGCTTTCCAAATTGGCCGCATCAGATTTCAATGCCCCCAGCAATTTTCAAGAGTGCCCTTTTCCCCACATCCTCTCCAGCACTTGTTGTTGTTTGACTTCAGAATGGCTGCCAATCTTACAGGAGTGAGATGATATCTTAGGGTGGTTTTGATCTGAATTTCTCTGAATGTTAGAGATGATGAGCAATTTTTCATGTACTTGTTGATTGATTGTATGTCCTCCTCTGAGAAGTGTCTGTTCAGGTCTTTGGCCCATTTGTTGATTGGGTTATTTGTTTTTTTATTGTTTAATTTTTTGAGTTCTTTGTATACTCTCTATATTAGGGCTCAATCTGAAGTGTGAGGAGTAAAAATTTGTTCCCATGATGTAGGCTCACTATTTACCACTCTTATTGTGTCTCTTGCTGTGAAAAAACTTTTCATTTTAAGTAAGTCCAATTTGTTGATTCTTGTTAATAACTTTTGTGCTATGGGTGTCCTATTAAGGAATTTGGAGCCCGACCCCACAATATGTAGATGGGAGCCAATTTTTTTTCTATCAGACGCAGAGTCTCTGATTTGATATCTAGCTTCTTGATCCACTTTGAGTTAATTTTTGTGCATGGCGAGAGGAGGGTATTCAATTTCATTTTGTTGCATATGTATTTCCAGTTTTCCCAGCACCATTTGTTGAAGGTGCTATCCTTCCTCCATTGCATGCTTTTTTCCCCTTTATCAAATATAAGATAGTTATAATTTTGTGGATTTGTCTCTGTGTCCTGTAATCTGGCTATTGGTCCACCCGCCTGATTTGAAACCAGTACCATGCTTTTTTTGTTACTATTGCTCTGTAGTACACTTTGATATCTTGTATCACTATACCTCCTGGGTTTCCTGCTTAGAATTGCTTTTGCTATTCTGGGTCTTTTGTTTTTCCATATGAATTTCATGATTACTTTATCTATTTCTACAAGAAATGCCATTGGGAGTTTGATTGGCATTGTTTTAAACCTATAGAGAACTTTGGGTAATATCGCCATTTTGATGATGTTAGTTCTTCCTTTCCATGAACAGGGTATATTTTTCCACCTTCTAAGGTCTTCTTCTATTTCTCTCTTTAGGGTTCTGTAGTTTACATTGTAAAAATCTTTCACCTCTTTTGTTAGGTTGATTCTCAAGTGTTTTATTTTATTTTACTTTATTTTTGAAAAAATTGTGAATGGGGTGGTTGTCCTCATTTCCATTTCAGAAGATTTGTCACTGATATAAAGGAATGCCTTTTATTAATGCGTGTTGATTTTATATTCTGCCATATTGCTCAATTCCCTTATTAGCTCTAGTAGTTTCTTTGTACAACCTTTTTGGTCTGTTAGATATGTTATCATATCATCCACATATGGTGATAATTTAAGTTCTTCTTTTCCTATTTTTGTGCCGTTAATTTCTTTTGTTTGTCTAATTTCTCTGGTTAGTATTTCGAGGACTAAATTGAATAGAAGTGTTGAAAGAGGGCATCCCTGTCATGTTCCAAATTTTAGAGGGAATGCCTTCAGTTTTCCTCCATTCAGAATGATGCTAGCCTGAGGCTTAGCATATACAGCTTTTACAATGTTGATGTAACTTCCTGCTATCCCTAGTTTTTCTAGTGTTTTGAACATAAAGGGATGCTGAACTTTGTTGAATGCTTTTTCTGCATCTATAGATATGATCATGTGGTTCAAATGGTTAAATCTATTGATGTGGTGAATAACATTTATTGATTTCTATATATTGAACCAGTCTTGCATCCCGGGGATCAATTCTACTTGATTATGGTGCACAATTTTTTTGATATGCTTTTGTATTTGATTCGCCAGAAATTTATTGAGGATTTTTGCATCTAGGTTCATTAGAGATATTGATCTGTAGATTTCTTTCTTTGATGTGTCTTTGTCTGGTTTTGGGATCAGGGTGATGTTGGCCTCATAAAATGAATTTGGAAGAACTCCTTCTTTTTCTATTTCTTGAAATAACTTGAAAAGTATTGGTATTATTTTTTTTTGAAAGTTTTGTAAACCTCTGCTGTATATCCATCTGGTCCAGGGCTTTTCTTGGTTGGTAGTCTTGTGATGGCTTCTTCAATTTCCTCCTTTGTTATTGGTCTATTTATATTGTGTGTATCTTCCTGACTCAATCTGGGTAAATCATATGACTTAAGAAATTTATCAGTAACTTCGCTATCTTCTATTTTATTGGAATATAGGTTTTCAAAATAATTTCTAATTATCTTCTGTATTTCTATAGTGTCTGTTGTGACATTGCCTTTTTCACCTCGTATGTTAGTAATTTGAGCTCTCTCTCTTCTTCTCTTCATTAGCATGGCTAAGGGTCTGTCAATCATATTTATTTTTTCAAAGAACCAACTTATTGTTTTATCAATTTTTAATGTTTTTTTTTAATTTGTTTGTTTCAATTTGGTTGACTTCCGCTCCAATTTTAATTATTTCTTGCCTTCTACTATATTTGCTGTTGTTTTGCTCTTCTTTTTCTAGCGCTTTGAGATGAAGTGTGAGCTCATTTATTTGTTAGTTTTTTCATTTTTTGAGGAATGACCTCCAGGAAATGAATTTCCCTCTTAAAACTGCTTTCATTGTGTCCCATCGATTTCAATATGTTGTGTCTGTATTTCCATTCATCTCCAAGAATTTTTTGATTTACTCCTTTATGTCTTTTGTAACCCATTTATCATTCAGTAACATATTGTTCATTTTCCATGAGATGTATGATTTTTCCTTCCTTCTTTTATCATTGGTATCCAGTTTGATTCTACTGTAATCACATAAGATGCATGGTATTATCTCCGCACCTTTATATTTTCTAAATGTTGTCCTATGGCATAATATATGGTCTATCTTTGAGAAGGATTCATGTGCTGCTGAGAAGAACGTGTAACCACTTGATGATGGTTAATATATTCTATATATGTTGGTTAAGTCTAGGTTATTGATTGGGTTATTGAGTTCTATAGTTTCTATTCAGCTTTTGTCTGGAAGATCTGTCCAATGGAGAGAGCCGTGTGTTGAAGTCACCCATAATTATTCTGATGTGGTCTATTTGACTATTGAACTTGAGGAGAGTTTGTTTTATGAATGTTACAGCACCATTGTTTGATGCATATACATATTGATAATTGTTATGTCTTGTATGTGGATGGTTCCTTTTAATAGTATGTAGTGTCCTTCTTTACCCCTTTTGATTAACTTAGGTTTGAAGTTGATTTTATTCGATTTGACTATGGCCACTCCTGCTTGCTTCGGGGCACCATGTGAGTGGTATGATTTTTCCCAACCTTTCACCTTCAGTCTGTGTATGTCTTTTCCTATCAGATGAGTCTCCTGTAGGCAGCATATTGTTGGATTTGTTTTTTATCATCCAGGTTATTAGCCTATGTCTCTTAATTGGGGAATTTAAGCCATTAACGTTTAAGGTTACTATTGACATATGCTTAGTACTAACCTCATGCTTGTTTATTTATTTATTTTAATATGGCTAGTTTTTCCTTTTTATTTATTTTTTCCCTTCCCTTTACTGAGTTACCTCCCACTGTTAGTTTGGGGTGCTGTTTTTCAATTCCTCTTCTTTTAGTGTTTTGCTAAGGATGCCATGCTGTACTGGTTTTATGGCTGTGAATTCTTTTAAGTTTTTTTTTTAATCATGAAATATTTTAGTTTCATTGTCAAATCTGAAGCTAAATTTTGCTGGATACAGTATTCTTGGTTGGAATCCATTATTTTTTAGCAGTTGAAATAGGTTGTTCCAGGATCTTCTCACTTTCAACGTCTGTGATGAAATATCAGCCGTTAACCTAATTTGTTTACCCCTGAATGTAATATGCCTCCTTTCTCTCGTAGCTTTTAATATTCTCTCCTTCTTTAGTACCTTAAATATCGTCATAATTATGTGTCTTGGAGTTGGTCTATTACGGTTTTGAAGGTTTGGGGTCCTGTAGGCTTCCAGGATTTGGCAATCCATTCCATCGTTCATATCTGAAAATTTTCTAGGATTATTTCATTCAATAGATTGTTCATTCCTTTGGTTTGAACCTCTATGCCTTCTTCTATCCCAATGACTCTCACGTTTGGTTTTTTTATGACATCCCATTTCTCTTGGATAGATTGCTCATGTCTTTTAAGCATCATTTCTGTGTTGACTATATTCTTTTCAAGTTGATAAACTTTGTCTTCATTATCTGATGTTCTGGCTTCTGCTTGACCTAGTCTATTTGTAATATTCTCGTTTGAATTTTTAATTTGCTTTATCGTTTCCTGCATTTCTAGGATTACTGTTTTTTTTTTTTTTTGAAATCTCTATTTCGTGATAGAGCTCATTCTTTGACATTTGAATTTGCTTATTTAATTCATTTTCAAAATATACTTTCATTGTTTGAACTTGCTCTATAAACTCTTCTCTGAGATTCCATTCCATCTTAATTAGGTATGCCTTGACTTCTTTCTCCCTCCAATTTTCTGGTGCCTCTAGCTTCTCTTTTGTATTTAAGTTGTCCTGCATTGTTTGTGCTCTTTTTTTTCCCTTGTTTATTCATGGTGCTCATGTTACTTTCCAACTCTCTTTGACTTCTGTGTATCTTTTTTCTCCTTTAAATTTGTTTTGGTTTTTATAGTTCCACTATCTCTCCTTTGTGTTAGGAGATGATGTTTAGAGATTTTGGATTTAATTGTGATTTAAGGTAAATTCATTGGTTTTATTAAATCCTTCAGATTTTGATGGCGTATAGAGAACTGAGGTTTGGACTTAGGATTTTATGTTAAGGTCGGGTGATTTGCTTGTATGGAGGTTAGTATATGTTAGCTTCTTTGGGGTGTTACGCAAATGCACGTGGATATTACCAAGAGAATAGACAGGAGTACTTGGGGGTAGTTAAGGGCTTAGGTGGAGTATAGACCTGTTCGTAGAATTCATCTATTTGCATTTGATAAGTTATATGTAGTCTGGTTGTTCATGCTGTTTTATTGTTGCAATCTGTCGGAACCTGGCGATGGTGAAGTCAGCTCTTCAAGATGGTGTCTGCTGGCTTCCTTGGTGGATTTTCCATTGTTGGGAATAGAACTGAACTGCTTCCTTCCCCAATCTCAAACCCCAAACTCAGCCTAGAGCTCAGTGAGGGCACAGCCGTGAGGACTCCACAGAATCCGTAGCGCCGTTTCTCTCTGCTTCCTGGTCGCTTCTCGGTAGCACCCCACTGTCTGTAGCCACGGGGCGGGCCGCAGGGCGGGCGGCGGATCAGTCAGCCTGGATCTCTGGTCACACTGTTGGCTCACGTTTGAGACTCAGTAACCGGTCCTCGATGATAGAATCCTTCCTCTAAGTTTCGGTGCACCCCAATTTTGCTAGAAGTTCCTAACAAGATAGCTTTTTGTCGTTCTAACCCTGTATTCATCTGTGCAGTGATGCGGTACACTGGGTGTGATACACTCTATTTGCAGCCATCTCTCATTCTTGTTTTTATCTTTGCTGTATATTTTCGCTGATGTCCATATTAAGAAATGCCATGAACTATTCATAAGCCTTAAATCAGTATACTAATCATTATTCTGCATCCTCCTAGTTCATCCAAATGACATGGTGGAGTTCATTCCTGGAGAAATCATGAGTCGAGAGACCCCATCAAAAGCCATGGTAAGGTTGCTTATCTTCCTCTGAATTCTAGTGTTGCTCTTTAGTTTCTCTTTCTCTTGTAATATGATATGGTTTCCTGGAGATGACCTACACACTTTCCTGACTGTGCAGATTCTCATTGGGGTGTCTGTTGCCAAATGAGATCTCACTGAAAGCAACATTAACAAGAAACAGTATAAACTACACACTGTATGATAACAAGCTTTGTGCCTGGCTATGTTTTTTCCTCCTGGCCATCGAATTCCTTAATTATCACCTAATATAGACCTGTGACACAAATCCCCTAGAAAAGCTTGTGTCATTTGGTGAGAGTACATTTGCTATCTGTTCCCTTGATTTGCCCACTTTCTCATTGGATATTCGAATGTCACCAAGTAAACAAAAGACTTGTGCACACAGGTCTGAGCATGGCTTGATCTTCATAGTGACTCCTTTTCTCAATTCACAGGAGGATTCAAGAGGATCCATAATTGGTATGTATCCTGGGCTCACTCTCTTCCTGTTGCAAAATGTAGATGACGCCAAGGGTCAGAGAGTCTTCCTTCCTTTTGAGTGCAGAGACTCAGTGATTCCACTACCTCCTTGAGAATGAGAAGTGAGGGGTTTGTGGTCTAAATTGATTAAAATAAATCTATGGCCATTCTGCATATTTCCTTGAAGCACCTTTGTGAGTTGAGCAACGTGGGTAGGTCAATGAGTGTTTTATTCATGTATCTCTGTGTGCATTCTTGCAACATGATTCTGAGTGTGACTTTGTGTTCGTTTTTGCATATTTGTCTGTTTCTCTAGATATATACATGCCAAGATGCCAATGTCCACATGTTTAAACACAAAAAGCCATCTCCATTAGATCATGATTTTGTATATGTGTAAATAGATCAAACTGTAAACTTTCCATGTGTGCAGTTCATTTCACACCAATACCTCAATTAACATGCAAAACATATCCCATCAAAACCCAGAAAATTTTCACGACACTCTATAAAGAAAAAGCTCCACTTCATTTCTGTCACTGCAACGGTAGCAACTTCATTAAATAGCAAACCTCACGTGTCAGTAGGTCCTAGATTTAATCAGTGCATGTAATTGTTCAGAAAAATTCACTCATGAAAAATTTTCAAGTTCATATACATTTTTTTTTTTTTTTTTGCGAGGTGTCAGAATTTATCTTCCAATTCCCATTCTAGGCACAAGTTTCTGGACTGGGCCAATCCTTAACAGTGACTCTCAGGTCCACCAATGCAGTATGCTCACTTATGGTGGACATTTGAGACAGAGGAGATTCAAAGACCAGAGATTACTTTAGCTAAGTAAGGGCTTACTTTGCATGTGCCAACTGACACTGAAAAATACCTTATTGGGTCTTTTTGTAGACACTACCTTGTAGAAACATGTTTTAACTGGATGGATTTTCATGGGGCCTGATCAGCAAAATTGCAGCTCATCTAGTTAGAGAGCAAAAGTTGGGCTCTATTGAAGGTCCAGCTCAGCACAGCAGTGGTGTCTGATCCCTTGTTTGGGTCTGTGCTGCCCCCTGTGTGGCCTGCAGAATATCACAATGACAGTATATATGAAACGTCTTCAGACTGTCAGTCTCAAGTACTGTCTAGGTCCTTCTATTCATACATACATGGATACTGACACTGACTGGTCACTGTGAGGGTAGAACCACTGTGGTCCTCATTCCTTCTCATCCTAGAACTCCTCCCTGTGCAGAGTGTCTTAATCTTAGTCCACGACATCATTTGATAAATGCAACTCTGTGCTAAGATTCCACTTGTTCAGCATGTGGGGCTCTACAATGAACCAGGTATCCACCAGAGATCTGACCAGGACCAGCCAGAATCAGTAGGGAAGTTAAGATAGCATTGTGTCCAAGCTTTTCACACACATTTCTTATGAGCTCTAGTTGGGACGTGCTTGAATTTGATGGGAGCCATCTGGATCTTAAGGTTGACTTTGTTTATGTCGATTCCTCAGGCCCTCAGAGAGTTCCTGGCATTTTTCACTTTTGCATGACACCGCAGTCTACTTATAAATGAGGAGTATGAGTAGTGAGAACATGCTAGCAAACTGACTCCAGAGTCTACTTATAAATGAGGAGTATGAGGAGTGATAACATTCTAGCAAACAGACTCCACAGTCTACTTGTAAATGAGGAGTATGAGGAGTGAGAACATGCTAGCAAACTGCTGTCCACGGAAAGCCGGGGGAAGGAAATTCTTGTCTGCTTCATCTTTGAACTCCTGGTCTTGGCCATCCAAAATAACAGTATTTTTAATTTAATTTTAATTTTTATACAAAACTTTCAAAGTGGCCAGTAGACCCATGTGGATAAAGCAGAGGACATTCCCATTCTCTTCTGGACCGCTGCTCTGATGATGGCACAGTGTATGTTCTGTGAGTTTATATTCCTGAAACTGTTGGCATCACAGTTTGCATGTCAGCTTGGTCTTGTCAACGAGAAAGGATAATGTCCCAATGGAAGAAAGTAGTTAAAATTTGACTCCTTACAGCTCCACTCTCTCATTAGAAGGTTTGCAATTGTTTGCAGCATCCTGTTTGAGGCCTCTGACTCCCCAGAACCCAGAGAGGGTCTGAGAACCCAGAACAGAGATGTAGATGATCTTGACTATTAATATTAGTATCACTATATTTTTCTTTCCAATAATAAAACCCAGAAACTGAATACATTATACAGGTGGGTGTGTTTAGCTTACAGTTCTGCAGGTACAAGAGCATGGCACTAGCAAACACTTTTCTTTAGTGAATACCCTCTTAGCTGCATTGCGTGATTGGTGGTGTCTTCAGGGATGCAGGTGCAGTAGAGAGACATCACATGGCAAGACACGAAGCCAGCAGGGATCAGTTGATTCATTTGCTCTTCTTATATAACAGGATTTAACAAGGGTTTGAGAAATCTGTATTCTTACTTCTGACTCTCATACCGTCAAATGTCCTCACCACCTCCAAGCAGACCCTTCCTCACACAGATTTCACAAATCTCATTGTGGCCATACTGAGCACCAAGCCTCAATCACACAATCCAGTGTGGGATAAAAAACATCCAACCCTAGCAACCATCATAAGCTTAGTTGTGTAGAAGAAAGAATGAGTCAATCTTAAGTAACTCAGTTGATGATGTCTGTGTCTCTAAAGGTTGGACATGGAGCAAAGATTATGATTCAAGCTGTGACGAGGGAGAGCCTGCAGGTAGGAAGAGCACTTGGGGTATGACAAAATGGGAAAGGTTTCATGGTAAGATTTGAGTTCACCTACTCATGTGGGAAATAAGGAATGGGAATAAAATTGAGAAAACAGAAATATGTATTATTTTCATAAAAAGAAGGGTTAGTAGACCTTCTGACATCCTGTTCATAAGAAGACAACGTTTGCTTTGAAAGGTAAACATAATCTTGCATGTTAAGTCCCTTTCTGTCCTAAATTTGCCTCTAATAAACATCAAGTAGTCTGACTTTCATTATGGATTATTTTTTGGCATTGTGCATGAAAGAAATAAGATATGCACTCTAGGTTTGACCCACAAGGGAAAGAATCTAGTGGGAAATACTTTCTTAGAAGCACTTTGCAAACCTGTAATTGAAGCTCTCACTAGTGATAAGTAGTGAGTAAGAAGTCACAATTCCCCTCTGAATGTTATCTTTTTCGAGCAGCACTTTCTCTTCTGTGTTTTGTCTATTTCTGGTCGAAAATGAACTCCCAAATGTGGGCAACTTAAAGAAAATTGTTTCTGTGCACCCTGGACAGGCCACTGTGTTCTCCTGTAAAAGAGTGGGGAGAAGTTCCTCCGTGAACATGTTTCTAACCTCCAGTCTTTGTCTAATTCCCAAGCACTTGGACTAGGGAAAATCTGAATTTGCTTGTATTTAAGAGGCCTAAGTCCAGAAAATCAGGAAGACTGTGGCTGTCTCTTGGAAGAACAGGATGACACAGAATCCCTACCTAGTACAATGGCAGAATGTGAACTGGTGGAAAAGAGCTCTTGGGATGCTAGATCTATTTCTCATTGCAGAGGTGAGGTGATGGAGACCAGGAGACAGGAATGCAGACAAGAGGAAGAATGGAGAGCTTTGACTGTGCATTCTAGAACACCAGGAGCAAGAGCAACTTAAGTTCTCACCTTGAATTTAACTCTGCCTTTCCTTTTTTTCAGGCCACATCATGACCATCACGGCAATAGTCCACAAAGAAAACATAGAAAGCGATTCAGAGGATGAGGAGGAGGACAAAAGGACAAGAAATCTGCAAGTAATTGATTTTCTATTGGTTTCTCTTAATTATTCTTTCTTATGTAAAAACTCTGTAGATTTTCCATGTTTCATCTTTCCCACATTTTATGACTTTTCTAAAGGTGCTTTCCTCATCCAGATCTTTCAGGTCCTTGGACCTTCAATGTCTGTTAAATCTCTCTGCTCTAACATTCTTAGTCTTTCCCTACTTTTTTTTACCACAAGCAACACCACTGAATCATGCTGAGTAATACTGCATACCCATATACTGAGTTTGAGTTGTAGGGAACATCAGAAATACTGAGTTGTTGCCTGATACATGAGACACAAACAATCTGGTTCTGGTTTACTGACCACTGAATAGCTGGGTTCTGACTTTGCTGGCTCTGGGCATGCATGAATGTATCCTTCCTTTCCTAGGTCAAGATTACACAATTGGAATGTAGGTCCCTTAACATGAATTGTTTCCAGGGGTCCTCTCCTGATTCAATATATGGGCTTAATGCAGCAAAGGCGATAAAGTAGTTTAGGAAGAGGAAATGTGAGTCTGGAAAGAATGGGAAGGAGAGCAGAGGTCATATCAGTCCACATATTCTCCTTTGCTTTCTCAAGTTTCTTTGTTGCACTTTTTTGCAATCCATCAGAATCAATTAGAGCACTGAAGATTCAATAGTTGCATGTGACCATGGCCATGCAAGGGAAGGTACAATTTGGTAAAAATCAGTGCAGGAAGCTCTCTGAGGAATGGCACTACAGAGGGTAGGGCTGGAGGAGCCAGGGGCCTTGCTCCACCCTGTGTCATCACAGATGCTGCTCTTCAGGATTCCAGATGTATGCTACTCAGCCTTTACACCCAGATGTCCTAGAGAACTCTTCCCATTCCCTCATGTTCACTCTCTAGGAAAGCAGCGTCAGAAGGATCTGAAGGTGAATATCCATGAGAATTTTTTTCTGAGGACATTCATAGACACTCTTCCCACAGACAACACCCTCAGCTTAAGGCAGCATACCAGTCTCAGTGCTCCCTGCCCAGACCCCAGGAGAGATCAGGGTCCAAGTTCATCTTGCATTTCCTGAGGACAATTGTGGTCCTGGCCACTCTCTGTGGCCAGCAACTCATCCCAAGTGACCTTTTTACCTTGTTCTGTTTTATAGACCCCATAGGACACCAGGGAGAGCAGAGACTTTGGCCCTGGAACACAGGAGAGATGATACCTGCAGTGCACAGCAGCTGAAATTAACCTGTAAGACTCGGAGCAGGAGCTTGTTTTTCATTTCCAATGACATAACTGTCTATATTATATGGAATTTTCAGACTTATATGTTCTTTGTCTAATAATTTTAATATTACTATTTCATGTCAAATTTTTCTATTAAATTATATTTAATGGTAACAGTTGCTTTTAAAATTCATTCTGTATAATAAAACACACTTGGGAAGAGAGGTGGGGGGGAAAGTGAGGGAGAAGTGGAATTGCACGGAAGATGGAAGGAGACCCTCATCGTTATACAGAATACATGTATGATGATGTGAGGGGAAAAAAAGAAGTGTGTCACATTAGATTGGGTAGAGAGAACTGATGGGAGGGGAAGGGAAGGTAAGGAGGGAAAGGAAGGTCAGCTGAATAAAACAGACATTAGTATAGCTGTATGCATATTCATGACTGTATGACCAATGTGATTCTGCAACCTGTACGCTCAGAAAAATGAGAAATTATACCCCATCTTATTCAAAAATATGATATGTCAATATCATTGTACTGTCATGTTTAACTAGTTAAAACAAATTTTAACAACACACACACTAAAAGAGGAATATGTTCCTGAGGCAGATCTTGATGAATTACAAAGATTGTACCTGGTAACTTCTATCACCATTACTCCTCTCCTCCCATATCCCTCAGTCTGCTTTTTTGGTTGTTTTTTAGATTGGTATTATAACATTCACAAAATTATTGATGTGGTTGAATGGATGCAATAAAGAATCAAATAATTAAATTACAAGCTAAATTAAATCCCAACTAAATTTCATAAGTGTTTAATTAATTTATCCATTAATTAGCTAACTGAATCTCAAGTCAAAACACCCAACATAAAAAAGGGCTGGGAAACAATTGGCAATTTTCATTTATGAAAAATTGTGGTTTTACATTTTATATCCGTTTTTCAATTAAGAACAATATTTTTTGTAATGTATCACATACATATAAAAGAAGTTGGAAAACATACATTACAAACTTGTAACAATGGCTTTAAATACATAAACTGACATGTTTCTCATTGGAAATAGGTTGCTTCCTGTATATATATATATATATAGTGCATGAAAATTACTGATATAATAAAGTCTAGACAAAATATAATTGTCTGCTCTATGGTAACATATGAGCATCACTCTAATCTAACCATGCTAAAAGTTACATAATACTGTAAAAAATGTCTTAAAATCTATATACTTTAATAAGAAATAAATTCAATAAAGAATGATAATACAGGGACTGGGGATGTGGCTAAGTAGTAGAGTACTTACCTCACACATGTGAGGCCATGGGTTTGATTCTAAGCACCACAAACAATAAACCAAATATATAAAGGCATTGAGTCCATTTACAATTAAAAGTATTTTTTTTTAAAAAAGGAATGATGGTGTTGGGTTGTAGCTCAATGCTAGAGCACTCACCTCGCATATGTGAGGCACTGGGTTTGATTTTCAGCACCTCATATAAATAAATAAAGGTCCATTGATAATTAATATATATATATATATATATATATATATATATGATATATATATATATATATATATATATATATATATATATATATGAAAAAAAGAATGATAATACTGAGAACCAAGGCATTCAGATTTCAAAATTCATGCTTCTTTTCAGGTGATCCGATATTTTGCCATCTAAGTTTTCAAAATTTGTTCTAAGCCAACATTACTCATATATGTTACACATCTATTATTTCATAAATTTACTTTCCTCATGAAAGACCTTTGATAAAAATCCAAAATATTTAGGTTAATTATATTTGAATTGAAGCTGAAAGAAATATTGGTATCAAATAAATATATTTGAAATGGAGCTGAAAGAAACACTGGTATGATTTTTCACTGTGACCTCAAGTATTTAAGTATTACAAGTTATTCAACCAACACAACAAAGTTAAAATCATAATGGCACAGCATGTATTGTAAATAAATCAAAACAACAGAATGTGTAACACAAAGACAGAGCAGTGGCACATTAAAGGAGAACTAGCTGAATACAAATAATTGACTACTGCAGAGCATAAAATTAAAAGAGTTCAAGTGAGACAAGGTGATGGAGAGGTCACCATGAAGGTGACAACTGATGATTCTGCTGACCACTGTTGTCCAGAATAAAAATTAAAAAATCATATTTTTAAAAACTTTGATAGGTATACAATTATCTCCAGAATTAAAAAAAATAAAGATTTCCAATGCATCTGCCTTCTCTGAATAGAATAAAGCTCTAAGTTTGTCTGTCAACTGGTGTTTTGATCACACATATTTTTTACCTCTGAATTTTTTGGGTTGACATTGATGACTGTAACAACCAAAATTAGTCCATGATTACATGTTGTTAAAAACTTTTTAAAAACTTACTACTCAGATATTAGAACAGTTATCAATTTTTTTACAATATCAAATTTGTCAAATTTTCATTGAGGTCATGTGGCACACATCATTTAATTCAAAGCCACAACTCATTTGTCCCCGTGATATCTTTTTCACACACACACACACACACACACACACACACACACACACACACAAACACATTTCTTTTTCAGCAGTCTTGTATAGTAAAAGTGTCTAGTTTTTGTTCATTTTTTAATGCAATACACTTCTATCTACAATTTCATTACATGCATACAGCAAACAGGAAATTATGGGTTTTACATCCTTCATGATAATTTTATATACAGGGAGATTTAAAACAGTGCTTCAACAGTTTGCCTAGTAATGTGACACAGAATGATTGTATCTTGTTCTCAAATTTTAATAAGGAGGTATAAAATACAGGTTCAATAATTTAAAATCAAGTATCCATCTATTAAAAAATAGTATTGCAGCATTGTGTTTTCATTACTTTTAAAACTTTTTAAGTTTCTCTCTCATGGCACAATCTTCTAATACTTCGTGTATGAGAGGAAATTTTTTTAAAAATTGCAACTTCTGCCCCTGGAAAGGCTCTGTAGTGACTGAATGGCATATGAATTTTTATGGATTTTATATATTTATGTATACAACAGTGGAATGTATTCCAATTCTTATTACACATATAGAGCACAATTTTTCATACCTTTGTATATTAAGTATGTTCACACTAATTCATGCCTTAACACAAATACTTTCTGGGGTTTTTTTTTGCATTACAATTCTTATCCCACATATATACCGCATTTTTTTCGTATCTCAGGTTGCATATAAAGTATGTTGACGCCCAATTCAAGTCTTCATACATGTACTTTGAATAATGATGTCCATCACATTCCACCATCGTTTCTAATTCCCTGTCCTTCCCTTTACCTCCCACTCCTATTTCCTATGTAGAATTCATTTAATCATCCCATGCTCCCCCTCCCTACCCCACTATGAGACAGCCTCCTTGTATCAGAGAAAACATTTGGCATTTTTTTGTGTGTGTGGATTGGCTAATTTCACTTACCATTATCTTCTCCAACGCCATTCATTTACCTGAAAATGCCATGATTTTATTCTCTCTTATTGCTGAAAAAATTCTATTGTGTATATGTGCCACATTTTTAAATCCTTTCATCCACTGAAGGGCATCTAGGTTGGCTCCACTGTTTAGCTATTGTGAATTGTGCTGCTATAAACATTGATGTGGCTGTGTCCCTATTGTATGCTGTTTTTAATTCCTTTGGGTATAGTCCAAGGAGAAGGGATACCTGAGTCAAATGGTGGTTCCATTCCCAGATTTCCAAATAATCTCCATACTGCTTTCCATATTGGCTGCACCAATTTGCAGTCCAACCAGGTATGTACGAGTATAGATTTTTCTCCACATCCTCGCCAACATTTTTGTTGTTTGTCTTCATAATAGCTCTCATTCTGACTGGAGTGAGATAATAACTTAGATTTGTTTTTTTTAGAGATAGGGAGAAGAGAGAGAGAGAGAGAGAGAGAGAGAGAGAGAGAGAGAGAGAGAGAGAGAGAATGAGTTTATATATATATATATATAATATATATATATATATATATATTAGTTTTCAGTGGACACAACATCTTTTTTTGTTTGTGGTGCTGAGGATCGAATCCAGGCCGCACACATGCCAGGCGAGCGTGCTACCGCTTGAGCCACATCCCCAGCCCAAACTTAAAGTAGTTTTGATTTGCATTTCTCTAATTGCTATAGATGATGAGCATTTTTAAAATATATTTGTTAATTGATTGTATATCCTCTTCTGAGAAGTGTTTTTTCAATTCCTTGGCCCATGTGTTGATTTAGTTTTTTGAGGTTTTTTTGTTGTTGTTTTGTTTTGTTTTTTGTACTTAGGTTTTTGAGTTCTTTATATATCCTAGAGATTAGTGCTCCATCTGATGTGTGAGGAGTAAAAATTTGGTCCCAGGATGTAAGCTCTCTGTTTACCTCACAGATTGTTTCTTTTGCTTCAAGAAACTTTTTGGTTTGATTCTATCCTATATATTGATTCTTGCTTTTAATTTTTGTGCTATAGGAGTCTTATTAAGGAAATTGGGCCTAATCCCACATGATGAAGATTAGAGCCTACCTTTTTATTCTATTAGGCACAGAGTTTCAGGTTTCATTCCTAGGTTCTTGATCCATTTTGAGTTTAGTCTTGTGCAGGTAAAAGATAAGGGTTTAATTTCATATTTTTGCATATGTGTTTCCAGTTTTCCTAGTACCATTTTTGAAGATGCTCTCTTTTCTCCAGTGTATGTTTTTGGCACCTTTTTTAATAAAAGATAATTGTAATTTGGGGGGTTACTCTCTGTGTCCTCTATTCTCTATCATTGGTCTACAAGTCTGATTTGGTGTGAATAGCATGCTGTTTTTGATACTATTGCTCTGTAGTATAGTTTAACGTCTGGTATAGTGATACCACCTGCTTCACTTATCCTTCTAAGGATTACTTTAGCTATTCTGAGTCTCTTATTTTTCCATATGAATTTCATGATTGCTTTTTCTATTTCTATGAGGAATGCCATTGGAATTTTGATGAAAAATGCATTAAACATGTATAGTGCTTTGGGTAGTATAGTCATTTTGATAATATTAATTCTGCCTAACCAAGAACAAGGTAGATATTTCCATCTTCTAAGGTCTTCTTTGATTTCTCTCTTTAGGCTTCTGTAGTTTTTATTATACAGATCTTTCACCGATTTTGTTAAGTTGATTCCCAATTATCTTATTTTTTAGGTTATTGTGAATGGGGTAGTTTTTCCTCATTTCCTTCTCAGAGGATTTGTCACTGATATACAGAAATGCCTTTGATTTATGGGTTTTGATTTTATATACTGCTATTTGATGAATTCAATTACTAGTTCTAGAAATTTTCTGGTGGAGGTTTGGGGGTCTTCTAGGTATAGAATCATATTGTCAGCAAATAGTGCTAATTAAAGTTCTTCTTTTTCTATGTGTATTCCTTTAATTTCTTTCATCTGTCTAATTGCTCTTGCTAATGTTTCAAGAACTATGTTGAATAGAAATGGTGAGAGAGGGCATTCCTGTCTTGTTCCAGATTTTAGAGGGAATGCATTCAATTTTTGTCTGTTTAGAATGATGTTGGCCTGAGGTTTAGCATAGATAGCCTTTAAAACGTTGAGATATGTTCCTGTTATCCCTAGTTTTTCTAGTGTTTTGAACTTAACTGGATGTTGCATTTTGTCAAATGCTTTTTCTGTGTCTATTGCGGTGACCGCATGATTTTTACCTTTAAGTCTATTGATGTGGTGAGTTATATTTTTTTGATTTCTGTATGTTGAACCAAACGTGCATCCCTGGGATGAATCCCACATGATCATGGTGCACAAATTTTTTGATATGTTTTTGCATTAGATTTGCCAGAATTTTATTGAGAAATCTGCATCTATGTTCATTAGACATATTGGTCTAAAGTTTTCTTTTTTGAAATGTCTTTGCCTGGTTTGGGGATCAGGGTGATATTGGCATCATAAAATGAGTTTGGAATGACTGCCTATTTTACTATATCCTGAAAAACATTGAAGAGTGTTGGTATTAGTTCTTCATTAAAGGACTTGTAGAACTCACCTGTGTAAACATCCGGTCCTGGGCTTTTTGTGGTTGGTAAGCCTCTGATGGCGTCTTTTATTTTCTCAGTTGATATTGGTCTGTTTAAATTGTTTATATCTTCCTGACTCAATCTGGGCAGATCATATGACTTAAGAAATCTGTTAATGCCTTCAATGCCTTCGATTTTATTGCAGTTTAAGATTTCAAAATAATTTCTAATATTCCTCTGTATTTCTGTAGTGTCAGTTGTGATATTACCTTTTTCATCACTTATGCTGGTAATTTGAGCTCTCTCTTCTCTTCATTAGCGTGGCTAAGGGTCTATCAATTTTATTTATTTTTTCAAAGAACCAACTTTTTGTTTTGTCAAATTTTCAATTGTTCCTTTAATTTTGATTTCATTGATTCCAGATCTAATTTTAATTATTTCTTGTCTTCTTTTGCTTTTGCTACTGATTTGTTCTTCTTTTCTAGGGCTTTGAGATGTAGGGTGAGGTCATATATTTTTGACTTTTTTTTTTAAGAAATAAAGTCCATGCAATAAATTTTCCTTTTAGTATTGCTTTCATAGTGTCTCAGAGATTTTGATATATTGTCTCTATGTTCTCATTTACTTCTAAAAATTTTTTAATCTCCTCCTTGATTTCTTCTGGAAGTAGCATATTGTTTAGGCTCCAAGTGATGGAGAAAATTTTGTTTTCTATTTTGCTGTTGATTTCCAATTTCATACCTTTATGATCCAATAAAATGCATGCTAGTATCTCTAACATTTTGAATTTGCTAAGAGTTGCTTTGTGGCACATTGTATGGTCTATTTTAGAGAAGGATCCATGTGCTGCTAGAGGAAAGTGTATGCACTTGGGGCAGGTTGAAATATTCTGTATATGTCAGATAAGTCGAAGTTATTGATTGTGTGATTGAGTTCTATAGTTTCTTTATTCAACTTATGTTTGGAAGATCTATCCAGTGATGAGAGAGGTCTGTTAAAGTCAACCAAGATTATTGTGTTGTGGTCAATTTGACTTTTGAACTTGAAAAGAGTTTGTTTGATGATTACAGCTGCACCAAATTTTGGGGCATATATATTTATGATTGCTATGGAATATTGGTGTAGGATTCCTTGTGCAGTATGTAATGTCAATCTTTATCCATTTTGATTAAATTTGACTTGAAGTCTACTTTATTTGATATGAGTATTGAAACCCCTGCTTCCATACACAGTCCATGTGAGTGGTATGGTTTTTCCATACCTATTACTTTCAGTTTGTATATGTCTTTTCATATCAGATGAGTTACCTTTAGGCAGCATATTGTTGGGTCTTTTATTTTATCAAATCTGCAACCCATAACTTTGTTTTTGTTGTTGTTGTTTTTGAGTATAAGCCATTAACATTTAGGGTTACTATTGAGACATGGTTTGTATTTCCAGCCATATTTGCTTATTTTTTGTTATTTAACTTGACTTGGTTTTCCTTTTTGATTAGTTTTTTCCTTTACTGCATACCTCCCTCTGTTGATTTTCATTGCTGTTTTTCTTTTCCTGTTCATGAAATATTTTGCCAAGGATGTTTTGTAGCACCAGTTGTCTAGTTATAAATACTTTCAACTTTTGTTTATCATGGGAGGTTTCTATTTCATTTTAAAATCTAAAGCTTAATTTTGCTGGATACAAGATTCTTGATTGGCACCAATTATCTTACAGAGCTTGATATATGTTATTCCAGGATCTTCTAGCTTTCAGGGTCTGGGTTAAAAAATCTGCAATTATCCCAATTGGTTTTCCCCTATATGTAAACTTATTCCTTTTTCTCGTGGCTTTTAAAATTCTTTCCTTATTCTGTATGTTGGGATTTTCATTATACTGTGCCTTTATATGGATCTGTTGTGATTTTGTACATTTGGCATCCTGTAGGCTTCTTGAATTTGGATTTCCAACTTATTCCTCATCTTTAGAAAGATTTCTGGTATTATTTAATTGAATAGATCGTATATTCTTGTGATTTGTTCCTCTATGCCTTCTTCTATCCCAATGACTCTTAAATTTTAGCTCTTAAATAACTCTGAAATTTTAAAAAATCATTTTTTGGACTTTTGTTCTTTGCATTATTTTAAAAACATCTTCTTAAGTTTTTCTCTCATGGCATAATCTTCGTATACTTCAGATATGAGAGGAAATGTATTTTTAAAAATTCACCTTCTGCCCTTGGAGGGCACTGTAGTGACTGAACAGTACATGAAATTTGAATGCTTTTCAAATCACTTCACCAATGACTTGCCTGACCGAGTTCATGAATGTTGCATCAGGACACAGTTAATTCAAAGAGAATGTGCCTTTGCTATGAGAAGAAAAGTTTCCTAGAAATCTTTCACTGTTACTCATTCTGTCACTGTGTAGTCAAGGGCCATATGTCTCCCATGGGGCCTTCTTACCAGTCTCTTGGGGTAGACATTGAAAGATCATCAGTGCTTTGAATTATTTGGTCCCTAATACCTTACTATTATTCAGTACAGGTTCTAGAACCACTTTCATCTACACAGGGGTGGAGTTGGTGGACAAAAAGCTCAGCTGGAAGACAATGTTTTCTTTTATTTTGTTTGTCTAGATGGTAAGACAAATGAACAAACAAGTCCCTCATCTTGCTGCACTGAGCACAGGAAAGCAAAGGCAATGATCACTTAAGTGATCAGCAGGCAGGCTGGTCAGGTCATTTTGGGGCAAAGAGTTCAGAGATAGAAGTTCATAGGTTAGTTGACAGTGTCAGCTCCACCTTCAGTCAAAATTCTTTGGAAAGGATGAATACACATATTGTGCCTTCAAACTTTAGTAGACACTGCACCTCATACACCATTGGGTTCAAAGGGTACTCAAGGACTGAAGTGGCTGATGCCAATGTGTAAGGTATTTGTAGGGTGTGTAGATCAACCCAGACTCTGGCCCTGGAGGGACAATCACAGCAGTAGTGTGAGGAGTTCCTTTTGGCATGACAGAGGTCTGTATTTGTCTGATCAAAGGCATTATGGTAGGGTCACCTAGAGAAGAGTACTCAGGGTCACTGGTATGTGCAGCCCCTCTTGACTGAGGGTAATTCTGGCTATTAGGGATTTGGTGCCAAATGAGGTACTTTGCTCAAGACAGAGCTAAGGCTCAGTGTACTCGAGCATTTTCTGCTGACTGAAGGTAGATATTTTCTAGATTCTCCAATGTATCTTAATCCGTCTACTGATTTGTGACTTTAAAAAGAGAAACTTATAACATGAGTAGCTTTTCATTAAGTGTGTATATAGGTAGAAGAATGATACATAATTTTAACATTTTGCTTTATTTTTAATATCATTTCCCCGCTTAACATCTGCATTTTTTTGTGTGTGTTGCTAAGGTTGTAACCCAGTACCATGCACACTATGCACACATGCTTTACAATTGAATTGTACCACCAGTCCAAAATTTTAACTTTAGATTGATCAGTTTTATGCCTTCATGTCCAATGTTATTTTTTCCCATGGTTGAATTTAGGTAATCCTTTCTGTTGCTCTTAACAATACTAAAAGTGGACACAAATATGGATTCTTTGAAGATTGCTTTGGTAAAGTAATTGGTTATTCAAATCCACAGTCTTATCAAGTTAACAAATAAATAAATAAACCCTCAATTGAAGACCCATTACAGTTTTAAAAAATCTTTATTTGGGACACATAAACCTTACTTAGGAGATATTCATTCTTTTCAATATCACCTAATTTTATTTTGCTTTCTTCTCATGTGAAAATCTCAGAATGATAAATTAAAATCTTTTAAAAAATTCCCTCCAGTTCTTGAAGAAAAACATTATAAACCATGCATACATCTGAAATAAAACATGAGAAAATAATGATTGATAATGCTGAAAATGGAGTTTTGAGATGAACCAAAGTTTCTCAGTTTGCTGATTCCATCTGTGTGCTTGTCTCATAAATTTTGAAGACAAAAATTTGTTTAAGGAAGAAGAAATAGAACTCCCATCATTTGGTATGAGGAATGATACCAGAAAAAAAAACTCATTTTAGTGTGCCAACTTAGAAGTTTCCTGATGGTTTTGGGCAGAACATGGAGCAAAATGCATTTAGAATAGGCTTTGGAAAAGGCATCCTGACTACCATATGGTTTCACTTTCATCCTTTCAGTGACCCATCCTTTTTTCTTTAAAAAGGAATTTGTTGAAGGTGTTCCCACAAGTGGGTTTCAAGGTCTTTTACATTTGAAATAGGCCTTGATGGTGCCAATTAATATATCTTCCAGTTAGACTCCAGGTGTTGTTGAGTGAGGCCCATTTTCCTGATTACATGGTCATTATAATATCTAATCTATTTTATACTTATTCACTGTGAAGAGAGAATCCTAGATTTGGATATGTGAACAGAGAGCTAGAAAACTAGGGCTTTATTCTGAGTCCTATGGAGAGCTCAGCTGAAGTTCTGCATCTCAGAATTTTGTTCTGGATTTGAGATACTGCTTCCACTACATTTAAAAATCTCAGGACTCATGAAGAGAATGAGTTAAAAGCCAGCATCATCAAATTAAT
Organism: Callospermophilus lateralis; assembly: GCF_048772815.1. Taxonomy (NCBI): domain Eukaryota; kingdom Metazoa; phylum Chordata; class Mammalia; order Rodentia; family Sciuridae; genus Callospermophilus; species Callospermophilus lateralis. The sequence goes on along the minus strand of NW_027516422.1, from coordinate 30,893 downwards.
GAGACACTAAGAAACTCAAAAGGACCCTGTCTCTAAATAAAAATATAAAAAATGGGTGGGGATGGGAATCAGTGGATGAATGCCTCCGGGTTGAATTTCTGGTACTAAAAAGAAATCAACACACACACACACACACACACACACACACACACACACACACAAAACACATACTCACTTACACACACAAAAATAAATTAAATAAATAAACAAACAAACCCTCGTGAGTAACAAGCCCTAAATCAGCAGCCTTTCTCATTCAGGAGTACAACAAATGGATTTGGGGTTCTCTCCTGATAATTATTCCAGTCTTCTCCACACAATCTGGGACATGCTGGACTCATTGCACATGGATGCTCACATAGGGCTTCAGAAAGTAGCTGAAAACACCATACAATGATGGAACAAAATGCCAAGGTTTTCAACTGCCAATCTAAGCCTCACTAGACGAGTCAGAGGGAGGTGAAGGCTAAGCTTCCACAGAGTGACCCTGTGGTCACAAGACTCTGGAGAGGACCATGAGGAGTCACTAGCCACAACTCCCAGTTTCCACCATTGCCATTCCTGTCAGCTTTAAGCCACCTTCCTACCCAGTCACAAGGTAGCAAGGCACACTTACCATTTCCTGGCTTTCAGGGTCCTCATCGTTCTCCCTGTGGTTTGTTTTCAGATTCTGCATAGAACAGACACCTGGGTTCCAGATCCAGGACAGAAGAAGCCTACAAAAAGATTGAAAAAATGGCGAGCTCCAGACACCAAGGGAACAGAAGATTGTGGAAGCCCTTCCCCTCATCACCGGCTGCCTGAGGATTGGACAGTTCTCACCTAAGAGACTGATTGGTCTAGGCTTCAGGCACTGCCTCCAACCTGAGCCAAGTGGGCACAAAATCAAAGTCTGAATGACAGGCTGCTCCATTGTCATTTTTAACCAACTACAGATCAGGGCTGAGAATATAGCTTAGTCAGTAGAGTGCTTGTTTTGCTGTTATAAGGCCATGGATTCAATCCCTTATACTACACGCATACTCTCCCCCCAAAAAAAAATTGAGTAAAGGACTTTGAAAACTAGGGTTATGGATCAGTGGTAGAGAACTTCCCTAGCATGTGTGAGGTACTGGGTTGAACACCCAGCACCGCATTAAAAAGCCAACCTAGAGGGGATGTGGCTCAAGCGGTAGTGCACTCGCCTGGCATGTGGGCAGCCCAGGTTGAATCCTCAGCACCACATACAAACATAGATGTTGTGTCTGCCCCAAACTAAAAAATATTTTTAAAAAGCCAACACTACTAATGGTACTGTGTCCATCTACAACAAAAAATATTCAAGAAAATAAAAAGACTGTGTATTGGACTTTTGCACCCTCACTACATAACTCATAAACACATTTTAGAAATAATATGTACATATATGTCTTCAGACAGTGTTTAAATTTTTCCTGTGATTTTTTTTTCAAGTAACTAATATTACAGGTATGCTTCACAACCCTGAAATTCTCCCCAAATCAATTCTTCTTCTTCTTCTTCTTCTTCTTCTTCTTCTTCTTCTTATTATTATTATTATTGTTATTATTAGCCTGTTAATTGCATTAAATGCCTCTGTATGGGGTTATTTTAAGGCAAAATTTTCTTCCAATAATAGGAACTAGCCCAGAGAGAAATGTATTGACACTTATAACTGTTTATAAGGTTAAAGCAATTTGTGAATAAATATATATCTTTTTTATGAAAATGATATCACAATTATTTTAATATTTTTTAAATCTTTCAATTCTTGTCTAATAAAAACACAGTTTGAGCTTTAAACTCAGTAGCAATGTCCTTATATTCCTTCCTCCAAAAAAGTGACTCACAAGTATAATTCAAATTATTGAGACTCATAAATTTTTGATCCTTTATTTGAACTAGTGAAGTCTAAAGATTTTCTTTTTATTTTGACCTTTAAATGAAGCCCACTTTTTAAAGCTTTCTTGTTGTATAACTGACCTTTAATATTCTTCAAATTTTACCCCCATTCTGATCACTTTGGACTATTGATGTTTTGATGGAGGGGATCTCAAAGTGGTCATGCACAAGGTAGGAAATGGATACAGTAAGATATAAGACTGGTGATTCGTGAGTATGTAGATTTTGCAATACAAAATAAGTATTGGTGGATGATATGGGGTAGGGAGAAAAAGAGCAATGAAAAAAAGAAGAAAATCTTGAACAGTAGAGGGGTTCACAGGTTCCAAGTCTACAATGACAGTGTGAATATAGAGGGTAGTGTTCTTGGAAGCAGCAATAAAATTTGAGAGAAAGAAAAAGGTAGTTTGTTGCACAGTTCCCAAGTGAGAGATTCAGGTGAATGGTTCTTTGTTCAACTCTTCCCACCTAGGAGTGGAATTTATAGTTCATAAGGTATGTCAGTAAGTAGTAAAACACCATTTCTATGTACCTGTACACTTTTTCATGGCTACAAGCTGACTTTGACAATTTCAATCACATTACATGTGATTAATTCATTCATTACATTATTTATTTGTTTTTTTATTAATTCACTTATTCTTTAGTTGTCATTGTTTTTACATTACTCTTGATTATATAATTGCATAAATATTCTGAATGATGAAGTTTTGTTAAATATTGTTTTATGTTTTTATTCATACATTTAATTTTCATTGAAATGTTTTTTCTTTGCCAAGCCTGATTTATATTACACGTCAATCTTCATTTATGAAGAGTAGATAAAATCACATTATTCCAAAAAACTCAAGGATTTATCATCTTGGCAGAACCCTAATCACCCACTAAAATTGATGCAGTCTTTGTCAACTAAAAACTGTGTAAAAAGTCCTCTATTTTCTTATATACAGTTTAATAAAGAATTCCTCTCTCACTTTTATATTTTGGAGAGTAGACTAACTTCCCAAGCAGTAGTTAATAACCTAGGTGAGATTTCCAACTAGCTCATTATTACTTTTAAATTATTTACATCCTTGACACTAAGAGTGTCACTGATTACGTTTTTTTTTAATTTTTGCAAGATCTCTCTCTCTCTCTCTCTCTCTCTCTCTCTCTCTCTCTGTCTCTCTCATATGACAAATTTAAATCAGATATGCTTTTTCACAAAGAAACACTCTCAGCCTTTAATAAATTATTCTATAAAGAAAAAGGGTTTTGCTGTTTTTCTTAGAGCCTCACTAAGTTTCTGAGGCTGGCTGACTTTAATCTAATGTTATAGAAATTTGATATATATATAGTGAATATAGAGGGTAGTGTTCATTTGACTCTTTCTCTTGGGGTTCGTGCCAGAGTTACTTTCTTCTTTTATTTCTACCTTATTTCTGCCTCCAAAGAAACTACCCTTTACCCTCATACTACCATTGATCCACCATTAGACTTTTTAAATCTGAACTCTTGAGCTGATCATTCTTTCCCTCTTTCCTTCAGAGCACTTTTTTTCTCTACCCATACCTGTTCCACCAATACTTTTTTATGAATACTCCCTACTATATACTAAATATCCACCAATTTCACATCCTGTCCCATCCCTGTTCTGATTTTCCATGGATCACTTTCAGATCCCCTCCACCCATATATCAATAGTCCAGAGTAAGGTCAGGCCAGAGTGTTAAATATGCAGGTTTTTCAAGTCATTTACATAACAATAAGCCTATTATTTGGGATGTATTATGTCTTAGGTTAAAAAAGAAAATGTACAGACTTCACTGTTAAACTGAATTGTTTAAAATTCATTAATCTCAATAATTGGAAAAAGAAATTCTATAAAAAGGAGAATAAAGAAAAGAACATAATACATAAAAGTGACAAATTTGAAGACACACCAAGTGAATATATCAAAGAGTGTCATATATTGGTGCTTTCAAAAGACAAATTAATTTGAAATAAATGTTATTAATGTGAGATATAGTAATCATTTATTAATTATATATAATGGTAGTATATATGTATATGTACAAATGCACCTCATATAATTATGAGTATACATTGCAACAAATGAACTCTACAGTATTTTTTTTTAATTTTGCTGAAAACAATATAAATAGCTCTATCTAGGTTTATGTATTACCAAATGTTCAGGATACATTTTGTACTTTCTAAAGTTTACAACTGACCAACAGACCCTTTTTTTTTTTCAATTTTTAAAAGAAGTAGTATTTATTTTCAGGTAGAACATATGCCATCGTTTATCTTTAAATTTTAAATACTTTTAAAATTATATATGACAACAGAATGCATTACACTTTTTATTACACATATAGAGCAAATTTTTTTATTTCTCTGGTTTTATACAAAATATAATTACATGAATTCACTTCCTTGTACATGTACTTTATATAACAAAATACATCATATTCCACCATCATTTCTAACCCTATGATCCCTCCCCTCACCTCCCACCCCCCCCAAAGGTCATTTTGATACATACTGATGTATGCTATAAAGTTATAGAAAAGAGTATATAACTTATAATAATATGAAGAGATAAAGTTTTGTAACTAATACATAGAATAATAATAATAATGAACTTGCCATTTAGACATTAATAAATTATACATTTGGCACTACTGACATCTTTTCCAAAAAAATTGACATCTTTTCCCAAAAAAGGGGGGGTTTATTTGTGGGGAAAATGGTATTCTATGCTTTCTTAATATCAAGAATATATTATTTTCAGAAGTAATATATATTTAAATATAATAGTAAAATAGAACCAGGTCTCATGGCACACACCTCTAATCCCATTGGATTGTGAGGCTAAGGCAAAATAATCCTGAGTTTAAGGCCAGCCTCAGAAACTTAGCAAGGCCCCAAGCAACTATGTGTGACTCAGTCTCTGTGTGCCCCTAATTTAAATTTCCAGTAAGAAACAACAAAAACAAAAAGAATACAAAGTATTGATGAGGACACAAAACAAATTCTCATTCTCATGAACTAAAGATAGAGTAAAAATTGCTGTTATTTCATCATGAAAAAAAAATATATATATATACACACACACACACACACACACACACACACACACATATATGAAATACTCCTCACCAAGCTGCTTAGACCTGTGGAATTTATAGTATGTGTGTACCATTACAGTGTACAAGTATGTGATAGCATAAGACTAGACCTCTACTTGTTAATGCAGTGGAAATCTGGGGCCTAGGAGGAAAGAGGAGGTGATTCAGAAAAATAAAAAAAAATAATACAGTTTGAGAAAAAAAATGGTTTCTGCAGCCCAGAAATATTTTTGGTTTAATTAGAGTACAAAATACCACATAAGTATTATATTGAAGTTACATCTGTTAAATACATCACGTGTATAATGGATTTCAAGGAAAATACGTGGAACTTATCACAAACTAAATAAAAATTTACAAAAGCCCATAAAATAGCATGTGCATAAATAAAACTAATCATTACAAAGACAAATATTTTAACTCAATTTAATATATAATGTTTTACTATCAAAATTTTAGCATGTTTTTCTCTAAATACAAGAAGAGAGCTGGACCTGTCGGTGCACAGTTGTAATCCCAGTACCTTGGTAGGCGAAGACAGGTGTATTGTGAGCTCAAAGCAAGCATCAGCAAAAGTGAGGCCCTAAGCAACTCAGTGAGACACCGTCTCTAAATGTCATACAAAATAGGCTTGGGGATGTGGAAAAATTCCCCTGAGTTTAATTCCAAGTACCAAATTAAAGAAAAGAAGGGACCAAAAAAAAAATAAATTTATCGTAGAAATAAAATATATGTAATATACCCCAAAACCTTTTTAAAAAACCAATTAATATAGTTATTGTACTGAGACATACTTAATGTATATTATGAAACTATATTGCAATAATACAGACCAATAAATCATAATATTAATCAAATCTAAAACCATATGTAGATCAATAGTATTGTTAGGAGGAATAGAAAGGTGTATGTAAAACTAACCATATGAAAACTAACATTAAACATTAATGAATGAATCTATCCAACCTAAAGTTAGAAATGGGACATAGTGGCAAAGTTCACTGTTAGAGTGTGTGTGCAGAATGTGCAAGATAGTCAGTTCCAATCTTAGCAACACTATAAAAAGCAAATATTAAGAGGGAATGATGTTGAAAATAAAGCAGAATATTAAATGAGACACTCTCCCTCCATCTATAGTTACATTAAAGGAAAAAAAACTACTGTGAGTGTCTCTTTGGCAAAATCATGAGTGAGTAGAGAGATTTAGATACACTAGATATTAGTCCAGTCTTAAAAAATGTACCACATTTGGGACAAAATCCCCAAATACCATCATCAGCTCTAGTGAACAGAAATGTGAGAGAGGGGCTGAGGATGTAGCTCAGTTTTCAGAGGGCTTGCCTTGAATGCACAAGGCCCTGGGTTTAATCTCTAGCAACCCCCCTACCAAAAAAAAAAAGAAAAGAAAAAGAAAGAAGGAAATATGAAAGAAATGATACAAAAAATGGTGATATCTAGGAGCCATAAACGCCTTCACAAGTGTTTCATCAGCTGTGACCTAGACACAAAAATACCCAAATATCAAAGCTGTCAATTTATCTCAAAACAACATCTGCCAGCATATTTTCCCAATTACTGTTGCTGACAGATGAAGTTCACTCTAGCTTTAATTGTAGGTGAAATAAGGAGGAATCCAGTAAACTACTCTTAGCTTGAGTGAGATTTTAGCACTTCCTGAATCCTGCCCCAACCCTGATACACTAGTAATAAGGCCAGAACTACCAATTCCTCCTAGAAAAAGTTTTTGGGTTTTTTTGGTGGGTGTGTGTATGTGTGTATTGAATGTTTCAAATTTAACATATTTTGTTTATGTTACTATGTCCCTGATACACTAGTAATAATGCCAGAACTAACAATTTCTCCTAGAATGTTTTTTTGTGTGTGTTTGGATGTCTGTGTGTGTGGATGTGTGTACTGAATGTCTCAACTGTAACATATTTTATTTATGTTACTATGTCCTGAAGTACCAATCTCCAGAACAAAAGGTGACTGAGCTTATGTAAATCTCTGTAGATTTCAAACAAATGAATTTACATTCTTTTCCCAGCACTTTTATGGAATATGATACCAAATAGTAGTTCAGAAAGGAGTTTAAAAAACAATGATTCCTGTTTATTCCAATAAATCTTTACATAATAGTTCTAAATTGGCTACTTCATATAAACTTTCCACAGGGATAAAATGCATCAGTCAAAGAGATTTTCTGTAGCCTGGGCAGTGGTTGTTGAAAAGGTTATTGTAATAATCTGAAGGAGGTAGGTGTGGTGGCAAATATACTAGAGGCTAGACAGGCGAGTCAGGAGGATTGTGATTTGAAAGACAGCCTTAACAACATAGCAAGGCTATAAGCAACTTAGTGAGATATTAGTGATATATCACCTGTCTCAAAAAGAAAAAGAAGGACTGGGGACATAACTCAGTGGAAAGCACCCCCCGAGCACCAAAGCACATCAAACCAAACAAATATCTGAAAGACAGTAGGGACTCCAGAGTATATGTGTGTATGTATAGATAAAAATTTTGGTTAAAATATAAAGTTAATAAAGATAGTTTTGAAAAAACTAACATGGTTGTTTTTTTAAAGAGAGAGAGAGAGAGAGAGAGAGAGAGAGAGAGAGAGAGAGAGGGAGAGAAAGAGAGAGAATTTTAATATTTATTTATTCATTTTAGTTTTCAGAAGACACAACATCTTTGTTTGTATTTGGTGCTGGAGATCGAACCCAGCACCACACGCATGCCAGGCAAGCACACTACAGCTTGAGCCACATTCCCAGGTCCTAGCATGGTTCTTAAGAGCTCAAAATAAAAATGCCACATAATCCACTAATAATAATTTTTTTGAAGCAGGGTGTTATTGTGAATATATGTACTCTCAGTAGCTCGGGAGGATGAAACAGGAGGAGCTTAAATGCAAGACCAGCCTCAGAAACATGGCAATAGCTTAAGTGACTCAGTGATATCCTGTATTATTTAAAAAATAGGGATGTAATGATAGACCCAACCTGATCTTTTCTTAAAATTGGGAGCCATCTCGCCATAAATCCATGAAAAGATAATTTAGGCTTTTCTATAAATTACTGCAAATTCTGAATCTGCTTGGAATGCCTGCCCGTGCCTTGAACCCACCCATGCCTGGCTCTCAGACAAGAGAGCAGCCCTATCTAAAACTTTAATGACACCTCATAAATATTGGCCTTCCCTGGCCAGACAATGACCCTCTCAGAGGCTCAAATGGTCCTAATAAATTCTTATGTTGTGTCCAGCAATAAATGTAAACTACCATTAGTGTGATGCTTGTCAGAGTTCTGTTATCTGTAACCCCCCTTTGTGTAACTTTCTGGCCTATAAAGCTGGGCTGCAGAAAAGCTGGGGTTTCTGTCTTGTTCCCACGGTTTTGGGAGGGAGAGGCAGCCAAGCCGGTCGAAATAATAAGCTTGCTTTAATTTGATTTTAATTGGAGTCAGTAGTCTTTTCTTGTGTCCTGGTCTAACATTTTGGAGGCCCCAGCGAAAAGACCCTGCCAGACCAGATCACAAGACCAGACTGCTGGAAATTCTGAAGCCAGCATTCGCTCCAGGGCTATGGGCTGGAGAGCCACTCTAGGGGGTGCACACCTTGAGATGTTCCAAGGCCTTGGAGTGAGCCTCAGTCTCTGGAGCACTGCAGTGAACTGCCACACTAAAAATATTAGCAAGCACCTGGTGGAGGAGGCCTCCATAGGTAAATGGTGCCATTATAACATCTATTATCCAGTTAAGGGAGATCTCTTCTGAAGACCGAGAGGTGGCCTGAAAAGGCTCACATATACTCCTCTCCGGAACAGTAATGAGAAATTGTTCTGTCCTCTGTTCTGTTCTGTAGGGAATTCCTCTGGAAGGATAGAGAGGTGCCGACGGGCATGCACGCGCTCCTACCCTGGAGCTTTAGCAAGACGATGCATTGCTCCTCTGTTTTTCTGTTTCGGCACTGGGTTTCTGTTTTCTTGTGTTTTGTTCTGTGTTCTATATGTTTTTTGTTTGTTTGTTTTTGTGCCTTTTGTTGTGTGATTTCTCTGTTAAAAACTTAAGGATATTGGATGTGAAAATGGGTAATAAAGCAAGTAAGTCTGAAACCCCTTTGGACTGTGTTTTAAGGAACTGTGATGAACTTTATCCCCCTTTGTTAAGCAGGATGATTGAACCCCTAGCTGGCTGCTGGAGCACACCCACTGCAGAGGGCAATGCCTGCTGGGGATCTAAGAACTGAGTATCTCCTAGGTTAACAAGTGAACCTCCTTTAAAACCCCTTGTCCCTCCAAATCAAGAGAGTCACAACCTTTGGGCAGAGTCCCTGTGTTTCTTCTTTGTTAGAAAAGCAATAAACCTCCCTTTTTCTTTTTCTCAAAACCCTGTTCTCATTATTAAATTGCCATTAATTGGCTTCAAGGTCAGGAACCAAACTTTCAGTTACAAATGTTGATACCTCACCCCCCTGAAAATTTTTCAGAGCTGACTACTGAAGTGTTAGGAGATGGAGCATGCCTGGGGTAGAATGGAACCAGAGGAGCTAATCCTGTAAGTAAAAGCAGGGACTGAGGGACACCCAGCAGCTGCTGAAGCCCTGTTTCTTTGGGGAATTCCCTCCTTTTTTTCCTTGCACTGTAAGGATTATGCCACCTCTGTCTTCTTAAAAAAATAAAAAAGAAAAAGGGGACACTAAATGCAGTAAAGTCGCCATGGAGACCCTTGATTTTACATTTCTGGTTGCCCCTCTGTGAAAACATCTGGTCTCCTTGTGGGGGCATCTATAGTGCCACTGGTGAAGGAGATTTTTTTCTTATCTCCTCTGTTTTAAAGGTTTCTGTTTGTCAGCCACAGTCTGGAGCTCCTTTCTGTCTGTCTGACCTGTGTCTTTGTTTCTGGCCCTTTAAGACATGTGCAATAGTGTATTGATATCATAAATTGTTTCTTGGGAATGATCTTTGCTGAATGTGTGTCTAAAAGATGATGTTTAATTGTAACAATCTGGTATCTGAATGGGTTTTTGAAGCATTGCACAATCTTGCAGTTAAAAGTTGGGATTAGCTAATTGTTTAGTTTATGATTTCAGATAATTTATGCTAGAGAACTTAAATACTTAGAATGGAAAACTAAATAACTCTACTTCCAAGTTGGCAAGTTACTTCCAATCATTCAGTTTTTTCCACCAATTTTGAATTGAATAGCCTGGGAAAATGTCACTGTGTACCAGTGCATTAATTTGGAAAAGGATAGTAAATCATAGTATGGAATCTGTTGACAAAACGAGATGTAAAGATATAAAATTTTGTGAATTGTATCTTAAACCTGTATCATTATTTTCAACATCCGAACCTGAAAATTATGACTTATGGTTAAAATGCCTTAGGCCTGAGGTGTCTGCTCAGAATAGCAGTTTTTCTTTCCAGACCTCAGCCAGGACTTATGTTGAAATGCAAATGAAAGAAGCCTGCAAACTCAGTATGAGACTGATCTGAGGCCTTAACAAAAAAGGTAAATTGTATGGTATTTACTAAATACTGGCCAGTCATTTTTTCTAGGATTCTTTTTTTTTTCTTCTTAGATTCTGTATTTTTTGAGCTCATGATTTTGATCCTACAGACATAGGTTAATGTTTTTCTGATCAGTTCTATCTTTGACCAACTGTGGAGTTTTTGAAATGTTGCAATGGAGATTTCACCTGTGAAAAGCTACAAGGCCTTTACTATTTTTATGTGTGCACACTTGTGTTAAGTGTTGTATGTCTATATATATACATATGTCTGTATATCATATATATGATATACAAATTAACATATATAAGAAGCGCTCATAAAAACAAAGTTTAAAAAGTGGATCCAAAGATTTAAATCCTGTGATTTAAATGGTTCAATTTAAATTGAATAAACAGATAAAATAAATGTCTTTAAATTTAAGCTTACATGTTTTTCTAGGTATTCAAAAAACTCATAAAATATTAATGTCTATAAAATGTCTAATATGCCTTGGTTCTAGGATTTTTCCTTCAACAACAACAACAAAAAATGGCTAGCACTGTTCAACTCACTTGTCTAATATTTTGGTAAAATAAGTAAAGTAAATTTCATATGGGTTTACTCATTCAAAAGTACTTTTTCTACATATCTGATTAATTTACTATAGTCTGTATGAGTTTGTTTTTACAATCAGTCATGTGTTAAAGAGACAAAAATTTCTTAAAACATAAGTTTACCCATTACATTGTGTTTATTAAGTTTTTTTTTTATTTTCTAAAGCAAGCAACCATAAAAATTAAACAACTGGTTAAATAAAAACTGTTATTTTAGAGCATTGTACTGTCATTTTTTAAAAGCTAAACTTGGTTAATATAAAAACATCAAAGTAATTGTGATGCTATTAATGTGCTCATATCTTCCAGGTATACAAGTCTGTAAGGGAGAAACTTTAAAAGAGCATATATCAAGCTAGTGTTCTGAAGTTGTATGGTAAAAAAAAATATATATTGGGGATTTATTTACTTGTTTTCAACAAGATATGTAAAGTTTTATGTTACTTTTTACATTGGGGAACAATTTACATGTATTTTTAGGTTAGTGAGAGCCTAAACTATGTAAAGGTTAAAAACTTTTTTAACCTTTCTTTAAGCCTTTCTTTAATTCATGTTTTAAATGTGATATCATATGGTGTTAGCTAATGTTCATGTGACCTCAAAGAATTTATGTAAGCTTTGTAAAGTGATATTTAAAAAGCAAATATCAGCTTTAGAACTGGAACACTTACGATTTATAAAGAGCCGGGCCTTACCTGAGTTAAGGTTCTGTGTTCCATCTTACTATATGTGAGAATGACTACAAAAGCAGTAGGCCAGATTTTAGTTCCTTTAAAGTTATGTTCAAAAGTTTTTTTTTATCTGTCAAGACTACTAGGATCTCAAACAGGGGATATAATGTATACCTCAGCCAAAATTCAGGGTAGCTATTAAATGAACTAAATATTTTCACTCTTGTTAATTTTATATTGTAATTTCCTTATAAGTGATCTAAAGATTCCCTGTTAGTATTTTACAGAAATTTTGCATTAAGAACACAACATGGATTAATTTAAGATAATAAGCCATCACCTAAAAGACAGATAGGATAATACAGATGCCATTTAATAAAAAAGATAAATAATTGTAAAGTTATACACATTAAAGCCCAGTACTCTTAAAATAAGGGTGTTAAGATTTATTTGTTGGATGTTTAAGATTAAGTTTTAAAATGTTGAAGCCTTGTGAGGGAATTTCTGTACACTGACATGCTCCAGTTGCTGCAACATTTATTCAGTACTCATGGTCTTTTTTTCTCTCATCGAAGCACCCATTCCCAGATGACTTTACAACCTGTTCTTCCCCAACCAGACTTCAAACCGAACTGACTTCTAAAAGGAAACTCATGTCCCTCATGGCGTGTCTCCTCACATCACCCCCTCTCAGCTCAGAAGAAGCCAAGACAAGTGATGCCCCTTTCTTACAACAATGGAGCCAACAATAAATAGACTGTCAATATAAGTAATTAATTGAGTCAGATCAAATCAGGGAGACCAGTTTTGGGTGAGTTCAAAAAATGTTGGAGACTGTTACCTGAGGAATTAAAATTCTCTCAGTGCTCTTTCCCTACCTTATCAAATATTTGAAGAAATACATAAAAAGGTGGGGGAGTGATAGACCCAACCTGATTTTTTCTTAAAATTGGGAGCCATCTCGCCACAAAGCCATGAAAAGATAATTTCAGCTTTACAATAAATTACTGCAAATTCTGAACCTGCTTGGAATGCCTGCCTGTGCCTTGAACTCACCCATGCCTGGCTCTCTGACCAGATTGCAGCCCTCTCCGAAACTTTATTGATGCCTCACAAATCCTGGCCTTCCCTGGCCAGATAACGACCTCCTCTGAGGCTCTAATGACCTTCCTAAATTTTGATGTTGGGGTCACCAATAATGTAAACTACCATTAGTGTTATGCTCCTCAGAGTTTTGTTATCTGTAACCTCCCTTTTTGTAACTTTCTGGGCTATGATGCTGGGATGCAGGAAAGCTTCGGGTCTGTCTTGTTCCTGCAGTTTTGGGTGGGAGAGGCAGCCCGGCTGGTTGAAATAATAAGCTTGATTTAATTTGATTTTAATTGGAGTAAGTGGTCTTTTCTTGTGTCCTGGTCTAACACCACCAGACACTGAAAACAATTATGATGAGTTCCTGGCCACAAATTTCAGTTCCTGACATTGCCAGTCTCAGTGGCTTCAAACAGCCTTCCTACCCAGTCTCAAAATAAGAACACACACTTGCCATTTCCTGGCTTTCAGTATGCTTAGTGTCCCTGCTGTAGTTTTTTCAGCTCCTGTGTAGCACAGAAGCCTGTAGCTCCAGATCTACAACAGAAAACATAGAAATGGATTCAAAGAATGCCAGGCTCCAGAAACACAAGGACAGGAGAATGTGAAAGCCCACCCATCATCACTGGCTCTGTGTTGATTGGACTGTTCTCACCTAAGAGAGAGATTGGAAAGGGCTTCAGGCACTTCCTCCAAACTGAGGCTAGTAGGTTTACTGTTTGAGTGACAGTAAGTTGCATTCAGACCAGAAACAAAGTCACAAAGACTGGTTCTTGGTTGCTTTTTTTGTTGATAAAGGACTCGGGATCAACCATGTGCTGTGATGCATGACTGTAATCCCAGCAGCTTCACAGGCTGAGGAAGGAGGATTGTGAATTCAAAGCCAGCCTAAGCAATAATAAAACATTAAGAAACTCAGTGAGACACTGTCTCTAAATATAATACAAATAGGGCTGGGGATGTGGCTCAGTGGTCATGTGCCCCTGAGTTCAATTCCCAGTAGGAAAAAAAAAACAATGGGGGATCAGATCAAGAGGTACTCACTACAGAGCCCCATGACAACAGATGAATGCATTCATGGGTGGATAGACACAGAGATAGAGTGTTGGGACAGGGTCTCATATTCTCCTGTGATGGCTTTATTTTTTTAATTTGCTGTGAATTGCACTAAATGCTCAGGACCAAATTATTTCATGGCAGAGATTCCTCCAAATACATGGATCCAGCACTGAGAGAAGTACATTTGTCATGTATATAAGGATAAATCAATTCATGAATACATATGTGTATATTTTATAAAAAAAAATTACAATTACTTTAAATTTTCTTTAATATTTATGTTCTCTGGTCTTATGAGAAAACAGCTTGAGATTTCAACTCATTATTAATTCCCTGAGGCAGTAATATCCCCACTCCTTTATACATTAGGAGACACAGTAAAATGCTAAAGTTTCTAGTATTAACATTAATAAATAAAAAGAGGTGGAGTGGGCCAGGTCTCTAGATCTGTCAGTATCCCAGACCCTAGAGTATAAGTAACTAAATAATAATTATGATTGGAGACTAATCATAGGATTTTGTCTTTTTTTTTTCTTTTGGTATGGGGTACTATGAGAATATTAGCACAAATCACAGGCATTTATGTCTCTCTCTCTGTGTATATTTATCTATATATATTATTTTCATAACTTAATACATCCCATCAACAGAGTCAACTTTAGATTTAAATGAAAAAAAAAGTAAATCACTATTGCCAAGGTCAAGCCCCAGTATGGATCAAGGGATCCTGAGGGACGAGTGGTGTCTGGTGCTGAAGGATAAGTAGTGTCCATGAAAGAAAAGGAGACAGGATGATGGTTTCAAGTTATGAGCAGCCTTCAGAAGGATCTGCTGCCCTAGAGGGCCTTTATTATTTTTTTGTTTGTTTGTTTTACAGGTTTTTTTACCTTTTGGTAGTTAATGGATAGCATCAACACTTCTTTGGTTTACATAACTTTCAAGAGTTACAATCTTGTCAAACATATGTTAATTATCAAAGATATTAAGCACATTATATAAAATTTTTCCTGTAACTTTGCCAATCATGATTAGTCTTTTACATTTTCACCTCAGTCTCTAGGGGCTCGAATACAAAACTTGACTACCTGTCTCTTGACCTATTATTATCTTTTAACTTTAAATCATACCTATAATTATTCCATTGACCTTTAAATTTAAAATATACTTATAATTATTGGTAAGCTTTCTTACTCCTAAAGTTCCCATAAATAACACTAAAACAGTGAAAGCCTATTTTTTAGAAGCCTACTACTCTGAACTGTCTCAAAAATATATCTATATTAAATTTACATTATTTTGTTTTTAATTTCCAACTAATTTCTTTGTTCATATGACCTATTTAACCACTTTCTTAAAAGAGTTTCTTTGATCATTGTACAAAGTATACCAATCCTCATGTCTTTGTGATCTTTAATTAAAAGGCAGGCTCTGCAGCTCAAACCATTTGTCATTTTTATTAACTATTTTTTTCCTATTTTCTTTTTTTTTAATTTATTTTTTTAGTTTTCAGTGGACACAACATCTTTATTTGTATGTGGTGCTGTGAATCGAACCCAGGCCGTACGCATGCCAGGTGAGCGCGCTACCACTTGAACCACATCTCCAGCCCTTGTTTCCTATTTTCATCATGAATTCCTGTGTAAAGTAAGAGAGTATATTAGTTGGAGGCATATATGTCACAAAAGTGTGAGTTTAGGATTGGGGGCTTAGAGTAAATTGTTAATTTTTTCTCAGGAAACTTGATTTGAAATCTTTTCCCCATAAACTTCTTGAGAAATAAAACTATTTTGTGTCCTCAGAGATATTGAAACACATCTCAGGGCATGTCTTAATTGTACCCTTAGTCTTATTCTGGGAGTTATCCTGCAATCTGAAGTAACACATTCTTTTATTATTGATTGATGTATAACCTTTTATTTATATCATGAGTATCATAAACAAAGCACTTAACATTCCTTATGGTTCCAGATTCCATATGGTTCTGCTCTGCCCCAGCATCCTGCAGTGTGACTGTGTCAGTGGGTTCAGGAACACTTCACCACACACACTATCTATAAGTCACCATATGACTTCATATGACTTCTGTGAACCTTGTGATTGAATCTTGGCACCCAGTCTATAGTATTGGAATAGTTATGTATCACTGGATATTAAGTCATTGTATAACTTATCGGCACATTTGAACCCTGAGCCAAATCCCCATCCCTATTTTATATTTTATTTAAAGAAAGAGTCTCACTAAGTTTCTTAGCACCTGATGTTCACTGAAGCTGGAATTGAACTCATGATCCTCCTGCTTCAGGCTGAGAAAATACTGGGATTGATTTCAGTGTGCACCACTGCACTCGGTTCAGTTCACATATTTAATGCCAGCATTCCCTCTCTGCATTGTCAACTATTTTATTTTTTCTATTCAACATTCCAAATGAATGCAGTATTTTTAATTTTTTTGAAAAGAACTTCATTGCAGTTTAAAGATTTTGCTTTCTCTTTGTGAGCATTTTACATGAGAGAAAAGAAGACAAGTAACTTGAAAATTTAAAAAATAAAAACAATGTCTGTCTCCTCCCTCTGTCTTCCCAGGCACATTCACCTTATCAAAACGTCTGATTTAAAATTTTTCTTTTATTACGTTCCTGTGTGATGCATCCTCATTCTAACCTTCCATATTGTGTTAAATGGGGGTTTCATAACTGCCTGATAAAATTGTGAAGAGCTATCATATCTAAAGTCTGTTGAAGTTTCTAGTGAATATCCTTCTTTTTTTTTCTTCCAGAGAGCAGTATAAAGTACGAAGTTAAGGCACTTAAGAAAGTCTCCGAGAGCCCTTCAGATGTCAATGATCTTTTAGTTATACAGGGCTGGGACCCTCTGGGAAACTGAGGTACTTTGAAGACCATGCCCCTTAAAATGCAGTTTTTTTTTCCAATTAAGACATAAAGTTCTCAAACTTATCGATCAGAGTAGCAACCAATTAGTTTATTAGAAGTGAAGTGAAAGAGGAAAAAGACGACACTCTGAAGAGAGAGAATTTTCTGTCTGAAAAGAGAACATGTCTCTCTTGCAGGCTCTCTTGTATTCCAGTTTTCTTGGAGATCTAAACAGAGATTCCAAAGGGTCCTTCCCAGGTACAGTTCTTGATTTTGTACTGATAGTTAGAATAACATAAAACTCTCAAGTATTCACTGTCATGACAACTTTAGGTTAATTAGATTCATGCTCACCATTTCTAAATTAACTCATAAGCAAAATTGTTGCAGATTTTTTGGTTATTAAGAATTACCCTTGTTTCTCTGATTTTCAGAATCTGGTCTTTAGCACTTTCACAAAATTCTCCTGTTTAGAGTAACATAGGTTGCTCTTATAAACATTATTTTGAAACTGCATTTCTCCTGCAGATAACAATTTGTTAAGGAATGTGACATATCCTGTCCAGCTAAGCCAGAAAGGATGCAAGTAAATTGCTTCATAGAAAATAAAGAATGGGGTCAGTATGTTGGTCCTATTCATTTCTTTCTTTATTTGTTTGTTTGATTATGGTATTGTGTGTTGAATCCAGAGCTAGCCTACCACTGAGCTACATCGCCAGACCTATATTTATATTTTATTTAGAGACAAGGTCTCACTGATTTTGTTAGTGTCTCTTGGAGAAGTTACTAAGACTCGCTCTAAGTTCATAATTTTCCTGCCTCACCCTCCCAAACTACTAAAAATACAGGCATGTGGCACCATTACCAACCTAACATTTATCTAAAAAAAGTACTTCATTTTTTTTACCAGGTTCTGTAAATAATGCTATAATGAAAATAGACATGCAGTGGTTCTATGATGTAATAACTCCAGTATTTTTTTTTTTTAGATTCATACCCAGAATAACATCTAGTGGAACATAAGCCGTTTTTATTTTAACTTTCTGAAGAACCTTAATACCATTTTCAAAAATAGCTTTATTCAATTGATATTCTCACCAATATTTTTTTCAACTGAGTCTTTTTATATGATGCTTGCATGCTCTGGAGTACCTATTATCTTTCAGATTTTTATATTTTAGTTCTTAATATTTTATTTACGTTTTGTTAGTCATAGATAGACAAATTACTTTTATTTTATTTATTCATTTTTATGTGGTACTGATTCTTAAATATAGTGAAACTGATGTGCTGTGCAAGCACTCTGCAACTAAGCCAGAACTCTATCCTCAGTCTTTGAGATTTTAAGCATAGGCATTCTGACAACACTGCACAAAGTGCAGGATATTTTTTAGTTACTGATACTTTAAATTACTGATGCAAGTGTGTTATATTCCAGGATTTCAAGTAGCCAGAGGAAGAGTGTCCTGTAAATATTTTCTGTGATGAAATGAAACAAGAATCTGCGATTTGTAAACTTTGTTAATACTACTGCTGAAAATTTTTGTCTTTGGAAGTGTTACAAACAATGCAAATCCAATGGCTTGAAATACATCAAGATTTGCCCATGCTCGTCTCTATTGCTTTTAGCAATTGAAAGTTTAAGATACACTCCCTTGAACAGAAGTTGCTAATGTTAGACATTCAGTGCATGGAGAAACTTATTCTGAAAACCTACTGTTAGGCCTGGAATTATTAGTGGTGTAAACAAGGGTAGGTCAGGTCTCAGAAAGTGCTCAAATTTTACTGAGTCTTTCAGGAGATTGATTAATTTTCCCCTTTTGTACCCTTTATTGAATCAAGAGTGAAGTAATTCTTCCAACAAGAGAAGTTAGTAAAACCACTGGTAAATCTCTTTTTGGGAAAAACTGACACCTTTGAGATGTAATTTTTCTGCCCTGACTTCAGGTTGTGAAACAAATCAAAAGACTTACTTGGTCATAGAAGAAAACCACTTTGTAATTTTCACATTTACATTTCACTCCTTCTTTAACCAGTGGATAAGTTAAGATAAAAATTACAGAAAATTTTAAAGTCAGTTTATATATTATCTCAATCTCCCCTTATTTAAGGTGCCTTCAAACTTTTAGGAATATTTCTCAAATATGTGGCACTTCAGTAAACAACTCAAATGCCCACGTGTACCCTAGCTTTTTCTACTCATTTGATTGTAGATATTCTTTCACTTGTCCAATGTATGTAAATCTTATAACTCATTTATGACTTTGTCAAAGTAACACACATAACATGAGTAAATGTGTATTAATATATTAGTAAAGAAAGGGTGGGTTAAAAGCCTTCTATTTTGCTCTATTTCTGTTTTAGTCCAGCTGTGACGTGTTCCCCAAAAGCTCATATGTGAAACAATGCAGGAAGGTTTGGAGGAGAAATGATTGAGTCATAGCTTTAAAGTCCTCAGTGAATTAATCCCTGAATGAATTAACTATGTGGTAACTGAATTGATAGTGTGTGGCTGAAAAAAGTGAGAATTGGGGATAGAGCTTTGGAATCTAAATTTGTATATTCTCCCAAAAATGAATCTGTCTCTTTACTGTTATCACTATGTCAGTTGATTCCCTCTACCACACCCTTTTGCCATAATGTTCTGCCTCACCTTGAGCCCTGAGAAATGGAGCAGTATTCTATAGGCTAATACTTTTGAAACCCTAAGCCTGTAAATAAACTTTTATTCCCCTACAATTTCTCTGTTCAATTTTTTAGTCACATTGTTGAAAAAGGCAGCTAAAACAACTTCTAACTTGATCTCTCCTTAATATCTGCTCTTTGTGATGATTTTGAACCCAGTACCTTACATATTCTGCAAACAAACGCTCAGGAAAATGTGACCCATCTAACTTTAGATTGTATTGTATTATCCATTTACTTCTAGCCTTATTTTTGATGCGGATAGGCTTAGACCATTTTATTTATCTCAAAAATACAAGAAATTACATGCATATGGATTCATCTTTGTGTTTGGTTCATACTATGACTCCTTGGATTTCAGTATTGTATTATACATTCATTATATACATCAGTTTCTCTTAATGATACTAATAGTTCATTTGATTCTCTGAAGCATAGGTTTTGGAGGTATTTCATAAATACTTTTCATTCCATGTAATTTTTTTTCAGTCTCTTTCTTTTAATAGAGAAGCATGCTGAAATTTCTTTGTTAATGTTTTTTTCTTAGTTGTAATCATAATAACTTTATTTTATCTATTTACTTTTAGGTGATGCTGATGATTGAACCCAGTGCCTCACATGTGCTAGGTAAGCACTCTACCATAACCCCAGTCCTACATGCTAAAATATTGATGAAAATGTTATAGATTTCATTCAAGGAAAATTGTTTTCTTTGTAGTGATGTATAGTATCTAAACATGTGTGTAATTGGTTTTTTTAATGTCCTAATTCAAGTTTTATTTACCAGTAAATTCTACATATTTCCCTTTAAAATGTATATGCAATGTATGAAGTAGTATCAAAATGTTACCTTTATATAATACTGATGTGGTGTTTTTTACTGTTTGTTAGGCTGAATGTAGTGTGGCAAAAAATGTGTCTTGACAGTAGAAACCACTTTACTCACACTTTATTATTTTTACGTTTCTTATGTGCACATTATATTTTCTTTCACCTTACAGATTTCAACTGTATGGACCATGCAGCTCTTATTTTATATATTATTATGGTTTTTAAGAGCAGTCATATTTATAAGTTAATGTTACTGGTGGGGAAGTGTCATGTCCTTCAATAGGCACACATTTTTTTACACAAAGATAGCCACTTATAATTAATCTGTAGTTCATGAGAACTTTTCCCTCCACATCTTCATGAATACTGTTTAATTTTATGTATTTGGTTATATTTTATTTTTTATGAGTACTGAACCCTTAGATATCACCTGTATAAAGAGAATATTCAAGTTATTTGACTGTTCTTCTCATGATGTCCTTGTCTTTTTCTTCCTGAATGTATTTATTCATGCATCAGGCAATTTATCTTACCTGTTACTTTGTACCATTTAATGGTATAACGTCATTTATTGATTATTTTAATGCCCAATTTATTAATTTGTTTAACATTTTGTTTTGTGCAACTTTGAACAGAAATAAGTTTCCCATTGCTGTGTGCTTCTTATGACTAAAATCAAGGGTGCCTTTCCATTCAAAACTAGACTCTAGTCTTAATATTATATGAGACAGAGTCTCAATAAGTTATTAATCATCTCTGTGAAATTTCTTTTATTATTATTATTATTGTTGTTATTATTTATATGAGGCAGTGGAATGCATTATAATTTTTATTACACATGTAGGGCACATGCTCTATGTTTCTTGCTGTATACAAAATATATTCACATCAATATGTGTCTTCATAAATGTACTTTAGAGAATGGTTTTTATCAGATTCCACCATAATTGCAAACCCTCTGACACCTCTCTTCTCCCCTACCCTGCTACCCTATCTAAAGTTTGTCTATCCCTCTCATGTCCCTCCCTATACGACTATGAATCAGTCTCTTTGTATTAAAGAAAACATTCAGCATTTGTTTTGGGGGGATTGGTTTTGTCATAACTTCTTAAGCAGTTGATACTATGAGCAATACCAACACATTCACAATAAAACTTACTTTTTCTTATAGTAACTATTGAATGTTTTATAAGTACATATTGACTGTCATTGAAAGACTTATTATGTTGCACTCAGCAAGATTAAAATCACTTTGTGTGTGTGTGTGTGTGTGTGTGTGTGTGACACAGATACCCCATAGATATGAAACTTTATTTAGAAAGGATGGCAATTTTCTACTAATCAGCAGTGGAAACTTTTATTTTTCATTGTCTAATTGTAAAGATTTTTTTTAAAGATTCTGTTTTACGGATAGGATTATGGCTCAATAGTAGGGTGCTCAGTTAGTACATGAGAGGCATTGGGTTTGATCCTCAGCACCACATTAAAATAAAATAATAATAATAAAAAAATGATATTGTGTCCACTAACAACTAAAAAAATTTAAAATTCTCTTTTTGGTACACTGATCTCTCTAAGTTTATAACATACAATAATGTGTTGCATAGTGATCTTTTAGTCAGTGATGGAATTTATATACAACAACAGCTACAATATATAGCCTAAGATTGTAGTAGTATACAATCTAAATGTCAGTATACAGTATGATATTTCCAACAATGGAAAAGTCATTTTGAGTGCATTTCTTAGAGTGTATGCCTGTCTTTTAATGAGGCATTTTTATACACATACTATACATTACAAGAACTGATATAATTTTTGTATGACTGTTATATCTCAGATTTACCAAAGCATGCATGAAATTTTATTTGTCTATCAACGATCAAGAATTTGACACCACTGACACAATAATGGCCATTACTGGATATTAGTTTATTTTGAATATTATACTATTGTTGTTGTTGTTGTTATTATTATTATTATTATTATATGGTATTGAACTCAAGGGCACTGAACTCCTGAGCAACATTGCAGCCTTCATTGCATTTTATTTAGATATAGGATTTCAGTGAGTTGCTTAGCGCCTCCCTTTTGCTGAGGCTGAGTTTCAAATTATGATTCTTCTGCCTCTCCTACCTTGTTAGTTTCACAAGATTCTTACCTGCTTTTTTCTTTGACATCACATGCCTGCTATCCTCTCATGCTGTTCATTGCTGGACTCAGCAGTTTTAGATATTCTCCTTTTCACGTTTTGACACCATTGTTGGCAGATCCAAGATCTTTAATTAGATAGTCCTTAATACACAGTTTCTCATTTTGACTCCTTGGTGTTCATGCTCAAGAAGAACTTGAAAAGTGTTCAACAGATATCTATAAATGGTATAAAATGTGAAGAAAAAAATATCTATAAAAAAAATTAAAACATACTGACATTTATCTTTGGATAAATAATAAATTGTGAATTAAGGTAGCACCAGCACTATCTTATGGAGAAAAGTAAGCATATTTCAAGAAAGATAAGAAAATAATAATGAGAGAAACAATAGAATAAAAATACATTTTTACTTTGAGAAATTGTTTTTTGAGAACTTTCCAGCTAAATCTAGCACATAATTTTATAGGGGTAAGAGACACCCATGAAATTGATGCCTCACAAGTATCTAAACAACCTCATGGTAAGGAAACCTTTGACAGTAATACCTATAAAGCATGAGAATGAATCAAAGAAGGGTGATGAATACTCCTCTGTAAAAGTGCTTATAAAACATAATTTTTCATTGAATCCTAATGTAAAAGATTATTTGTTTGCATAGAGACTAGATAGTACTTTTTTCAGATGTACAAAAAGGGTAAGATGCTGATTAAACTCACATCTTCTAGCTAGAATCATATGGAAGAGAACATAATTAATTTATGGAAAGAATGTTGTTTTATTTTTGGTCCTATTATTTATTTGTATTTGAACTTAATCTTCCACTAATGTGATATGCAACTCAAAATAATACAGTTATTTCTCTGAGTCCCTCATTTATTGACTACAGAATGACAAAATTTAGATTTTGCCATTTCTTATATTCTTTATACCAGAAATCAGAGGGCTAAAGGTTACTTTAACTATACTTGGAGTTGGGGTTTTGCCTCAGAGAAAGAGCACTCACCTAGCATGTATGAGGAATGCAGTTTAATGTTCAGCTCCATACAAAAATCAATAAATAAAAAAATAAATGTATTTTGTCCACCTACAACTAAATAATAAATGTTAAAAATTACTGACTGATCTTTACTCAGACAATAATATTTTAACTTTATGTCTTTTATAAACAGTTCCATGAAGGGGCTGGGGTTGTGGGTTAGAGGAATATCACTCACGTAGCATATGTGAGGAAATGGGTTTGATTTTTTGCACTACATATAAATAAATAAAATTCTCTATAAAAAAACTCCATGACACAAATCAAAAGAAAATGAGACTATTTATTTATTAACAAATATTTAATAACACTGACTTCTCAGGAGAGTTTTGGTTTACACTTAGACCAGCACAAAAAAATTCCAGAGTTCTGTCAGAATTATGATTCTTTGTCTTACAAAAGTAGAGGATATATTTCAATCAGTGTATATACTTTTTGTTAGCTTAAAAAATAACTTTTTACAATGTAATTATATACTATTCTTAAGAGTCATGAATTTTTGGTGGTTGTGCCAAGATTAAAATATAAATAATAAATTCTACATTGGAAAAAACATTTTAAGGTAGTATTTGTTTTAAAAAATTGGTAAACTGGGTAGTCATGGTGGTGCATGACTGCAATCTCAGTGGCTTTGGAGCTAAAACAGGAGGATCACAAGTTCAAAGCAAGCATCAGCAATGGCAAGACACTGTGCAACTCATTGAAACTGTCATAGATGGAATACAAAATATTGCTCAGAATGTGACTCTGAGTCTAATCTCTATGACCCACCCCCCCAAAAAAAATTGCTAAAATCCCAGGAGCATGCCTGTCATACCACCGGCTTGAGAGGCAAAGGGAAGAGGAGAACTAAAAGAAAAAAAAAAAAACAGGCTTAGAAACGTAGCAAAACCCCACGCAACTTTGTGATAACCCTTTCTGAAAATTAAAATAAATAAATTAATAAAATTTTGGGGATGTGACCCAGTGGTAAAGTGTCCCTGTGTTCAATCCATAAATTCTCCAAATGGTAAACTAACTATCATGCAAATGAAAACAACAAAATATATTTATATTTTTAAAAATCATTTAGTTAATACATACATTTCATTTTCAGATGCCACACACAAGCAACCAGATATCTAAAAACAGGTTTTATATTAAAGTTATGAAAATTGCAAATGTCTCTCAAAACTAGATCAAGACTTCTCAGCAGACTAGACACTTTCTATTGAGCTGCTTGTGCTATCACTTGGATGTTTCTTAACTAAACTTTTCGTAGATAAAAAAAATACTGCAAAAAAAATTTAAAACTAACAGGGATATCCTCCATGCAAGCCTCATAGATATGCACACATATATGTCTTGATATTATATACCTCTTTTTGCCACTTCATAAATTATAACATTTTCGTGACAAATTGAATGGAAGAAACACTTTATAATCATATGTCATGGGTGAGCTGTATTTGGTCCTGTAAGGAACAGATTTATCTGTGAAATAATTAGGGTTACTACTCTCTGAACAGAAGGATAAGAACAGTCATGAAATTCAGACATTTCAATGATTCACTGAAGACAATTTATTTATTTATTTATTTTAGGTACCAAATTTTTTCATTTCTAACCAATAATCTGGACATGTCTCAACTTTTTTAAATCTCTTTTTGTTAGACTTTTAATCATGTAATGACATGAGACAGCGATTATGTCACAAAGAATGATAAATATATCATGGCAATCCCCATTTCAAAACGGTACAATGATATCACCATTTAGATATCTGTGACTTGTGAATTTTTACTGTAGAAATTATAATTGTTTTACTGTAGGGGACTGAGCATCCAAAACTAATAGTCACATTTTAAACAAATCCATAAAATTAAAAATTATTATTAAATTTTATTAGGAATTTTGATTTGATATGCTCTAATATTATTATTAGAGCATAGTGATTAATTTTATTGATAGTTGAATAATAATAATTAATTTTATTGTTTTAAAATTTTAATACATTTACCAAGTTCAAATACATTATTTCATTCACATTTTACATATTAAGTATGAGCAACTATGGTTGCAAGAGTTTTTTGTTTGTTTGTTTGTTAGTTTTTGTGTTGTTGTTGTTGTTGTTTTTCAGAAAAGCCTTTAAATGAAAAAAAAAAATAACTGAATTGGCAATTTCAGGTGGATTTCCCAATTTTTCACAGCAGAATTAATTAAAGCACTGGGTGATGGTCACTGCACCCAGACATCATTTTAAATATAGACCTAGAACATTATCAGGAGAGCATGTCAAGATTTACAACATCAAACAAGGGTTAGAAATAAACATAGATATTAGGCCAGGGTAAAGAGCTCATGAATTACATCTTAGAGCATTTCAAGTAAAACATCTGAACATATACTTTAAAATTTAAATGAATACATTAATTAAGACTGAAATATTTCACAAAAATTTTATAACTGAAATGTTAGATCATTATTTCATGCAGAGGAACTTGTAAATTACAGAGCAGACATCAATTGTAAATGATCCAAATGCTAATGAAAGTTAAATGATAAACCTTGTTCTAAAAGATAAGCATTGCAAATCTAAAAATAAAAAATTCTCAGAAATTTGAATTATTATGAGAGGTATGAGAGGTGACATGATGCTGCATGTGGAAAATTCTACAACATACCTATGTGACGTGGTCACAGTCAAAACACAGGTGCATTAAATTATTTTATGAAATTACCTTCACACCATGTATAAAAACTATCGGAAAATTATAAGTTTTTTAAAATTCCAATGCCATCCACAAGATATTTCTGTCTCTCTGACTCTTAAAATAAAGTTATTATATCTAAATCTCTTTGAATATTCTCATTTGAAGCATTTGGATAAAAAATATTGAATTCAAACAAGTGAGGACTTAATGACACTAATGAAACACTCAGAAATGGGTAAGTATCAAAATAATTACACTAAATGAAATAAGTTAGACACCAAAAACGGTACTGAGTAGTTTGATTTATCTAAGTTCTTGATGATATAAATATAAGGTACAAAAACAGCAGAAGAAGAAATATTCCTGAGAATGTGGAAATTGATCCATAGGGTATACTTATATCAAAACATACTCATACGTAGGATAAATGTGTGTCATAATTCTAAGTGTACCTAAATGAAGCTATTAGAACATTTTAGCTATTAAAGCAAACTTTCACTTCGTTGACAACTACTCATTACAAATGTAAGAGTTACCCTTTAACATTTTCTTACGTTGCAAAGCAATCCACATTTGATTTAACAACAACAAAAAAAGACAAAAACTCTGTTAAAATAAATTGGACACTCCAAACCTTGTGTTTTTGAGAAACCAATGGCCACACTGAGCTTCTCAGTTATGGACCTGTGCTCTCTGCAGAGCTACAAACACCATCTCACCATTACTTCAAAACCTTAGAATGTTTTCTCTTGAAAGCAGTTGTGGTGAGCAGTAAACTGGTAGCATGTCATACTGGTTTTTCTAATTTATTTATTCATTTCCTCATTATTTTTGACAGAAAGCCTATTTAGCGTCCTCTATGTCTTGAGATTTGTAGGCCTTGGTTTTATTTGGAGGGGATGAGGGTATAGAGATAATATAATGCTCTTTGGATTTGACAGGAGAAAGAATGAAAAGAGTCTCTACACCCTGTGTTTTCAGGGATGTGCTATAGGAGAACCATCAAATTTCTGTTTGCCATTGTGAAGTTGAGTTGATTTCCCACTTTGTTATAATTTAGAAGATGCAGAAAATAAAGGGGATAATGAGAGGTGCTTGGATCCATGTTGACTAGGTGGCAGATGAGGTAATGTGTAGAGTTTGCTATAGAGTTCAGCTTATTGAAATAAGTATATGTGGGTGCTGAGAGACTGGATTAGTATCACTCTGAGAATATGTGCTTTGCTAGTTTGCAGAAATGGAAAAAAAGAGGCTATATATAGCACAAGGCAAGTATATGTGTTAGGTTTCTCAGAGCAGGAAACAAACCAGACCTCTGTGTAGGGAACTAGGCAAAGGGAATTGGCCTATGTTCCTGTGTGGAGGGGAGGTTTTTCTGTAGAAGACCAAGCCACCTAAAAATTGCTAGCCTCGGTACCTGTACTTTTCCATATTGCCCTTAGTTAACTGGCTCTCTCTTGACTCCACCTGCAAACCAATACTACACCTTCTGTGGTATAAATGCCACTGCATATTCCTACACTAATCACACCTCCCTTTATGAATCTTCCATCATTCTTTAATTACAGTCTGCCCTGAGATAGTAGGGGTGCCATCCATCAAGACCAGTTCACTGCAAACACCATAGTTTCTACCTATCCCCCACTCACTATCAATAACTTCTTAACAAACAGAAAGTACCTGTAAAGGCTCAGTGCTATCACTATACAACACTTGAATGTTCAAAGTCAGTCATATTATCAATGCAAAACAAAAGGTCAACCACCAAAATCTACTTCTGTCAAATGTTATTATCTTTGAAGGTAGTGTTTTAATTTTTTTTTAAATGAATTATTAAATTTTTCAGTATACCTTTATGTATGAATAAGATGTTGGGGATTGCTTAATTTATGACACCACTTAATGACCTAATATCTATGTTATTATTTTTTTATGTATTCATTTTTTAAATTATTTTTTAAATATGATAACATAATGCATTACAATTCATGTTACATGTATTTATGCTTGCCTTATGCTCTATATAACCTCTTTTTCCCCTTTTTTTCAAACTAGCAAAACACATATTCTCAGAATGATACTGTGCCAGCCTCTCAGCATGCATACATTCTTATTGCAATAAGCTGAACTCTTAAGCAAAACAAACCCATTACCTCATCTGTCACCCAGTCAACATGGACTAAGCACCTATCATTATCCACTTCATGTTCTGCATCTTCTAAATTTTAGCAAAAGTAGAATATCAACTCAACTTCCTTCATTTATTACATGTATTGAACACAATTTTTCATATCTCTGGTTGTAAACAAAGTAGATTTATATCTTGTGTGGCTTCATACATGTTCTTAGGGTAATGATAACAATTACATTCCACTGTCCTTTTTACCTCCATGCCCCCTTCCTTCCCTTCTCTCCCCTTTTATCCTTTTCCTTATCTGAAGTTAATGTAATCTTTCCATTCTGTTCCCTAACACATAATGCTATGAATTAGCATCCTTACTGAGAAATCATTTGGTGTTTGTTTTAGGGTGATTTGTAAATTTTACTTAGCATTATATTCTTCAGCTCCATCAATTTTTTCTGCAAAAGTCATAATTTTTTTTCCCTTTAATGGCGAGTAATATTCCATTGTGTACATATACTACATCTTTTTTCATTTATCTACTGAAGGGCATCTATTATGGCTACACAGTTTAGCTATTGTGAAATGTGCTGCTATAAATATTGATGTGACAGTGTCCCTGTAGTATGCTTTTTTAAGTCTTTTGTGTAAGAACAAGGAGTGGGATTGCTCTGTCAAATGGTTCCATTCCAGTTTTTTCAAGGAATCTCCACACTGCTTTCCAGATTGGCTGCACCAATTTGAAGTCCCACCAGCATTGTATGAGTGTGCCTTTTACCACACCCTCACCAACAATTATTGTTGTTTTTTTTTCTTAAATGACTGGAGTAAGATGAAATCAGAGTAGTTTTGATTTGCATTTATGAAATTGCTAGACATGTTGAGCAATTTTTTATATGTGTGTCAATTGATTGCATATCATCTTTTGAGAATTGTCTGTTCAGTTATTTGGCTCATATGTTGATTGGGTTATTGTTGTTTTGGTTTGCAGATTTTTGAGTTCTTTATATATTCTATAACTTAGTTCTATATCTGATGTGCATGTGGTAAGAATTTGTTCCCCATTAGTAGGCTCCCTATTTACTTAACCAATTGTTTCTTTTGATGAAAAGAACCTTTTTAATTTAGATCCATAGTATTTATTGTTGCTTAATATAAATTATAGTGCTCTGAAGTCTTATTAAGAAAGTCAGGCACTAACCAGATAGATTTGGGCCTATTTTTCTGTTAATATACACAATGTCTCTGGTTCAATATTTAGGTCCTTGATTCAATTTGGGTTGAGTATTTTGCATGGTGAGAGATAGGGGTTTAATTTTATTTTATTGTATATAAATTTCCAATTTTCCCATCATTATTTTTTGAAGAGGATATCGTTTTCTCCAATGTACATTTTTTTTATGCTTTTTGTCAAATATAAGAGAGCTCTAATTATGGGCATTGGTCTCTGTGTTATCTATTCTATACCATTAGTCTACAAGTCTATCTTGTTGCCAATACCATACTGTTTTTTGTTATTATTGATCTGTAGCATAGTTTAAGGTCTAGTATAGAGATGCCACCTAATTCACTCTTCTTGCTAAAAATTGATTTAGCTATCCTGGGTCTCTTATTTTGTCAGATAAATTTCATGACTGCTTTTTCTATTTCTCTGAGGAATGTCATTGAGATTTTGATTGAAATTACATTAAATCTGTATAGTGCTTTTGGTAGTGTGGTCATTTTGACAATATTAACTCTGCCTATTCAAGAAAAAATAGATCTTTCCATATTCTCATGTCATCTTTGATCTTTTTTCCATAGGGTTCTGTAGATTTCATTGTAGAGTTCTTTCAGCTATTGTTATGTTGATTCCCAAGGATTTTATAATTTTTATACTATTCAAAGTTAGTAGTTTTTCTCATTTTCTTTGCAGAAGATTTTTTATTGATATTCAAAAATGCCTTTGATTTATGGGTGTTGATTTTGTATCCTGGTACTTTACTGACTTCATTTACTAGTTCTAGCACTTTTCTGATGGAATGTGTCGAGTCTTTTAGGTATAGAATTATATTGTCAGCAAATAGTGCTAATTTGAGTTCTTCCTTACTTATCCATATGACTTTAATTAATTTTATTTGTCTAATTGGTCTGGCCAGTGTTTCAAGAATTATGTTAAATAGAAGTTGTGGAAACGGGCATCCCTGTCTTATTCCAGTTTTTAGAGGAAATGCTTCCATTTTCTGCCTTGGTGTCCTAGAATGGTGCTCCCCAATCTTGTGGCCATTGTCCATGTAATCCATCAAATTGACAAACTCAGCTTTTTTGTCACAGGATCTATATGCCAAAATATCATGTGCTTGAAGCTACTGAATTAGGCACGATCGACACAGAACATTTCCATAATCGTGAAAATTATTGAATGATGATGTTCTATAAATCACCAGGAGCAAATATTATGGATAATATGACCTATTGAGAGTTCAAATCTAGTACCTTTCAACAAATACCTTGCTAACTGTGTTCCAATATAAATTTTTTGTTAAAAAAGAATAAATAAAGAAATAAATAAAATAGAGTGGTGTG